>NW_016693612.1:0-1559 GCF_001604755.1 Lepidothrix coronata | reverse complement strand
GTTTTCAGACAGCTATGTTCTGGGATCAAGCAGTATCTATCTTTTTGGCCTATTCAGAAGACTGGTTCGGAGGGTACCTTGGGAAACAGCCCTTGAAAACAAAGGGATCCAGGAGGGATGGACGTGCTTCAAGGAGGAAGTCTTGAACGCACAAGAGCAGGCTGTCCCAGCGTGCTGAAAGGCGAGCTGGAGGGGAAGATGGCCTGCCTGGCTGAACAGGGAGATTTTGAAGGCAATTAGGGGAAAAAAGAGAGCTTACCGACTATGGAAAAAAGGTCTGGCTACTCATGAAGAATTTAGGAATATAGTTAGGTCATATAGAAAGAAAATTAGAGAGACAAAGGCGCAATCTGAACTCAATCTAGCCACTTCTGCTGGGGATAACAAGAAGTGCTTCCACAAACACAGCAATAGCAAAAGGAGGAGCAAGGAAAACCTCCATTCTTTGTTGGACATGGCGGGGAACAGAGTTACCAAAGATGAGGAAAAGGCTGAGGTACTTATCACCTTCTTTGCCTCAGTTTTCAACAGTAAGGCAGGTTGTCCCCAGGAACTGGTAGACAGAGACAGGAAGCCGAATAGCCCCCCTGTAATCCAGGAGGAAACAGTCAGTGACCTGCTGAGCCACTTGAATCCCCACAAGTCTATGGGACCAGATGGGATCTATCCTAGAGTGATGAGGGAGCTGGCGGAAGAGCTTGCCAAGCTGCTCTCCATCATCTACCAACAGTCCTGGCTCACAGGGGAGGTCACAGATGATTGGAAGTTGGCAAATGTCACGCTGATCCATAAAAAGGGCTGCAAGGAGGACCTGGGAAATTACAGGCCCGTCAGCCTGACCTCAGTGCCTGGCAAGGTTATGGAGCAGGTCATCCTGAGTGCAATCACACAACAGCTGCAGGATGGACAAGGGATCAGACCCAGCCAGCACGGGTTTAGGAAGGGCAGGTCCTGTTTGACCAACCTCATCTCCTTTTATGATCAGGTGACCTACCTGGTGGATGAGGGGAAGGCTGTGGATGGGGTCTATCTGGACTTCAGTAAAGCCTTTGACACCATCTCCCACAGCACACTCCTGAAAAAGCTGCAGCCCACGGCTTGGACAGGGGCACTCTGTGCTGGGTTAGGAACTGGCTGGAGGGCCGGGCCCAGAGAGTGGTGGTGAACGGTGCTGCATCCAGTTGGCAGCCGGTCACTAGTTGTGTCCCCCAGGAATCAGTGTTGGGCCCAGTTCTGTTTAATATCTTTATTGATGATCTGGATGAAAGGATTGAGTCCACCATCAGCAAATTTGCAAATGACACTAAGTTGGGGGGAAGTGTCGATCAGCTGGAAGGCAGGAGGGCTCTGCAGAGGGACCTGGACAAGCTGGAGAGATGGTCTGATTCCAATGGGATGAGGTTCAACAAGGTCAAGTGCTGGGTCCTGCACTTTGACCACAACAACCCCCTGCAGCGCTACAGGCTGGGCACAGAGTGGCTGGAGAGCAGCCAGGCAGAAAGGGACCTGGGAGTTTGGATTGACAGGAAGCTGAACATGAGCCAGCAGTGTGCCCAGGT
>NW_016693611.1:0-1559 GCF_001604755.1 Lepidothrix coronata | reverse complement strand
GGTCTGGAGGGATCTTCGTCCCTCTTGGGTTTTGGGAGTCGCACGGCCCCGTTTGAGCACCCCCGGGGACCCCCAGGGACTGTCCAGGGACCCCCGGAGTTGTGACCGGTGACACCAGTGACACCAGTGACACCAGTGACAGGGACCAGTGACAGGGACCAGTGACACCAGTGACACCAGTGACAGGGACCAGTAACAGGGACCAGTGACACCAGTGCCACCAGGGACAGGGACCAGTACCATCAGTCCCTCCAGTGCCTCCCAGTCTCTCCCAGTCTCTCCCAGTGCCCTCCCAGTGCCTTTCCAGGACCCCCCAACCCCTCCCTCCTCAAAAAGTTGGGCTCTGGGAGTACCCAAACCTCTCTTTCCAGGATTTCTTGGGGCTGGGAGACCCCAACCCCCCCTGTTCCTGGGTTATTGGGAGGCTGACATTGCCCAAATCCCCCGTCCTGAGGAGTTTTGGGGTGTCGATGTTCCCAACCCCCCTATTCTGATGGTTTTGAGGGGCTGACGTGTCCCAAACCCCCCCTGTTCTCAGGATTTTGAGGGTCTGGTTGTGCCCCAAAGCCCCTGTTCCCAGCATTTCTGTGCTCTGGGAGTGTCCCAGCCCCTCTTGGCTCGGCTACTGCCCCAACCCACCCAATTTCTGGGATTTTAAGGGTCTAGGAGAGCCCATACCCCTGTGCTCCCAAGATTTTTGGGCTCTGAATGTTCCCAGCCCCCCTGTTCCTATGATTTTTGGGCTCTGGGAGTGCCAAGACCTTTCATTCCCAGGACTTTTATGGTCTGGATTTGCCTAAACCACCTTTCTCCAGGATTTTGTAGTTCTGAGAGTGTCCAAACCCCCCTGTTCCCAGGATTTCTGCAGTCTAGGAGTGTCCACATCCCTCTTTTGTGATATTTCGGTGTCAGGGAGTGTCCAAACCCTCCCATTCCCAGGATTTTTGAAGCCCCCCCCACTTCTCCCCAGTCCCAGGAGTGCAGAGAACTGGGAATCTTCACTGTGTGCGGGGAGCTGGGGATGGGCTGATGTCCCATATCCTCCTTTTCCCCACCTTTCCGACCTCTCCCACTCCTTTCCCATCGTTCCCCACTCCTCAGTCCCGTCTCGCCCCCGTCCACTTTTGGGGGGTCCCACTCCCACCCCACTGAATTTGGGATTCCCAGCACCTCTGTGACGGGGTTTAGGGGGGTCCTGGCACCTCTTGGGGTGCGCTGGGTGCCCTGTTGGGGTGCAGATGCCCCCACAACCCCCCCGAATTCCCGATCCATCCTGGGGCCGGTTCTGCCTCCCTCAAACTCTGCTCCCCCCGCGGTTTCCCCCCAAGTCACCCCCAGTCACATCTCCCAAAAAACCAGGACTGCAGAGCACTGAGAAGCTTTACTGGGAACACTGGGAACAGCTGGTTAGTGTGGGAAGAAATGCAGGGCAGGGGGGGACAGGCGACCCCCCCAGATGAGCGCAGGGTTTGGGGGATCCAGGGGGGTCCCGAGGCCACGGGGAGGGGCTGCGGCCGCCGGCGGCTCAGGAGCTCTGTGGGGAGAGAAAAGGGGGGGAG
>NW_016693610.1:0-1560 GCF_001604755.1 Lepidothrix coronata | reverse complement strand
GAAAGTATTTACTGATGTCCTCAATTAATACCTAACCTTGTTTTTTCCTTTTTTTTTTTCAGTGATGAAGCTATGAGGAAAGCTGGTGTTGCCCATAATAAATCCAGCAAAGATATGGAGAGTCATGTGTTTATGAAGGCCAAAACAAGGGTAAAGCATCTCTATTTGTTTCTAGAAGTTATTGCATGTCCAAAGAAGTTTGGAACAAATTGCAGAAACAGCAAAGCCAGTGCACTTAGTTAACTGTCTCTGCTTGTAGTACAGAGTTATTTGAAATTTTGATTTATATGTGCTTCTTTTACTCTGAGGGAAAGTGAGGTGTTCTGCATCCAATATATGCACCAGACTGGACTTAGTGCAAGACAGCTTTGCTGATGCTGCAGCATTTAATGCACATATGGAACTGCACTTTTCTTACCTGAATGTTTGTGTGTAGTGAATTGTGTAGAATTTCATTTATTTACAGTGTAGCACCATTCCATGTGACCAGTAGATGGTCAGAAAAACCTGGGATATCAGTGAAAAGGCTCTGCCAAGAGTAACACCAAGGGAAGCGCTGTGATCTCTGTGAAAGTCTGGCAATAGCTTACAACTCTACAGTCTGCCAAAACATAAACTTCTTCCCTGGAGCTGTGTTAGGAGAAATTGGATTCTGTTGCTGTCTCCAAACAAGCCACGTTTGGGATAGAGCTTGTCTTGGTGAAAATTTTTCTAATGCTGATGTCACAGATCTATGCCTGTGGCTGGCATCCTCACTGGTGAGTTGGTGGTTTCATGGGCAGGAAGGCTCTCTCAGCCCTCTGCAGTCTCTTACATGTTATGAGGAACGTGTAAGTAATAAAATGCTGCAAAGAATATTTGTCTTTTCACTTCTGACATTTCTATCATGTTAGTCTTCAGAGTTATTATTTCACTTGTATTTGTAATATGAACTTAGCTTAAGAAAAGGTAGTATGAGTGTGACATAATTCAAGGACTAAAATAAGCCAGTACATGAAGTAAAGCAAGGTTTAATCCTTATGAAAATGACTTATAGTGGATAAGAACTGGAAAGTGGATGTATTGGTTTATAATGTTCACATACTGTGATCCTATTAGTGTAACAGTCAGAGAGGTTCTTTCCTGTGAATTTTGGGGTTTCTTGGCCTTCTTGTACCATCAACTGCAATGACCTATTAGTAAGAATATTCTGACTTAATAAACAGACTGTTTCTTGGAAGTGAACTGCTCTGAAAAGCCCACAGACACTGCAAAGTAAAATCCAGTATGTTGAGGGAGAACCAGAAAGCAATGGTTGCTCTGTTTTTATTTTGTATGCTGAAATACTCATTTTTCATCTTTAGGAGGAATATCTTTCTCTTGTGGCCAGACTCATTATCCATTTTCGAGATATCCGTAAGTGATTTTTTTAGTCTTGGCTTGTTTTTTTCCTCAGTCATGAGGTTGTTCATCACATCCTCCAAAATAAAAGTAAATTTTAGGGTTTCTTCATGTGACTCTTCACAAGTTGCTTTAAAAATCTTTCTGTAATATGCATGCCTAATTTCCAAATACTGTTTC
>NW_016693609.1:0-1560 GCF_001604755.1 Lepidothrix coronata | reverse complement strand
CTGTGTCTCACCTAAAAAATCCACTGTGCAGGCTCGAAGGGTTAATGACCTTTCCCAAATCTTCACTCACGAAGACTGGCCATTTTTATTAGCTTCAGGGGGAAAACCTGGTTCAAACCACTACAGAAAGTTGAGAAGAAGGTATTAAGAATTTGTTAATAATTGAAAGAATTTGATTCCTATTTTCCAGTATGGAGAACACTAAGAAAGAAATGTCTACAGGTTTGGGCTCTTAATCTGAAATTTTCAAAACAGTTGTGCCCCTTATGTCCATACTAAAGCAGCTAGACTGTGGGCAATTTTCTGAAATACTGACTCTGCACTAAGTCCCACTTTTGGCATTTTATTAGCAGAAAATGTACATGTAAGATGAAGAATAGTGGCATATAACTATCTGAAAACACAGTAAAGGGGCTGATTTTCCTCTCTTATTCTCAACACTTTCCAAAAGACTTTTGCCTGTCTTTTTAACAACATACAAGCTTTGTGAACCATCCCTTGAGTGCCATGGCTGTAGAATTTTACCGATGCAGGTGGTAAATTTGTACTATACCTCTTGAGTTTATAAGCAATAGTCTTGGAAGTTTCGCCCTTGACATGCTTAGCTTGTGTATATTTATATGTGCAAGTGACATTTGGATTGGAGTCCTGTGTCAGTCTAGCCACACACACACACACACACACAAGCTTTTTGTATTCTTGATGCAGCTCAACCAAGATTTGTCAAGCACACATTACAGTTTTAACAATCAGACATGATTAATTTCAATTGTATTCAGTAAATGAAATTTCATAGCGAGGTGAGATCAGGTCACTGGGCTTTCATGCTTTTTCCCCTCTCTCAAAAGAAATAAGAGGAAAAAAAAACCATGAAAATTGGCTTCTTTTTTTTTTTTCCCATCATTAGAAATATTTTTTACATATACAGAGGTACTAAACATTACCAAGCTTGGCAACAACCTGATCCCTTCTAATGTGAATAAGCTCACTTACATAAAACTAAGGATCCCAAATCCTCCCAATTAACTTGAATTAACTTGTGTACTGTTCTTCTCAGAGCTGAGAGACAAAGATGATCCTGGTTCACACTGAAGCCAGCAGGGCTAAAAATGATTAGAAACCTTAGAAACCATGCCCAATTTTCCATAAAAAGTAGAAAATTAGACTTCCTAATGAATTACTTGAACTTCATAAGAGCCAAGGAATTACCCAGCAATTTTCTTGGCCATGACTCCATCTACATGGATAAATTTCTGTAAAAAAGCATTCCAAAAGACATTTTATTTGCTGAACAGAATGGCACTCTGATCTGATCTTATTTACAAAGGTGTTAGCAGTTACTTTTCAGCTGATTCCTGATGTAGCATTGATATCCCATCATCATCAGTTTTGAACTATGGGGATAGAGAATCCAAAAGCTTCACTTGTTTCTTTTTCCCTATTTTTTTTTTCTTTTTTTTTTTAACAAAGGGAGAAGGGATAAATCTACCTTGACTGCATGGTAATAATTCCATCTACCCACTCTTGCATTAAGTGATTATCCCACTGGAAGTCAGTGAT
>NW_016693608.1:0-1561 GCF_001604755.1 Lepidothrix coronata | reverse complement strand
GGGTTGGACTGGACGATCCTTGTGGGTCCCTCCCAGCTCAGCAGATCCTGTGGCTCTGTGATGAAAACTGCAGCACAAGCCCAGGTCAGAGATATATGGCCATGCTGACATTTCCTTCCAGACTTTGCTCACTGAAAGTGTGGGTGGTTTTTTTGCTTTTATAAAGCTGTAAATCACCCTCACAAGCGTGGAGCTGATATGACTCCCTTCCCCTGAGAGCTGCACGGACACAAACCTCCCCGTTACCTGGAACTACTAAAAACAAATCAATCCACACGGGCTGAAACAGGGCCTGGCGCAGCTACAACACCTTTCCATCAGTCAAATGGAGGGTCAGGGGGATTGGGCTCCTGGGAAACAAGCAAAAAACATGCTGCATGACCTTGCAAAAAAATAAAAGAGGGCTGGGGATCGATGCCCAGCGGGTCTTTCAGCACCTCATTACGAGCCTGGGTGAGCATTCACCACCTGGCCAAGAGAATCCACCAAACCCTGCTTTGAAGAGCAAGGTGTGGAGAAAGCTCCCACTCGGCTTGGCTTTGCCCTGTGTTAATGGTATTTATTGCTGCCTGGAAGAAGCTGAGTTGCCCTGAGCACACACACAGCCCCTGGGGAACAGGCTGCAGGGAGCACGGGGTGTGTGTGTGTGGGGGAAACCAAACTGCTCCCAGAAGAGCAGGCGTGACGATCTGGGGATAAGAAGGATAAAAAAGAAAGCTGTGCATCTAGTGCAAAAAAAAAAAATAATAATAATACAGAGTTTAATAGCAGCTTAAGACTGGAGGTTTTGGCAGCTCTAACATGGAGAGAAATTAAGCTCTGAACACAGAAGGTTGTAAAGTGCTTATAGTAACAGACACGTACCCGCGAGGAGCTTAGCAAAGGAGGCAGAAGGAGAGTCTTTCCAGAGCTGGGGCAAAGGGAGCAGAGCTGTGACCTGTGCTTGGGTGAGACGGGCTTCTGAGACCTGCCCCAGTGCATGAACCACGTGGTGGGACAGGGGGCTGCCCAGGGACATCCCTGCAGAGGCAGAACAGAGCCCGTGGATGGCCCCGTTGGGGTGTAGGTGACACCCAACGCGAGGTTGGCTGTGCTGCTGGGACACCTCACCTCAGTCCTGAGCCTCAGCCAGGCAGGGGGAGGGTGGAATCAGTCCCAGCTGCATCTCAGCACCCAACCAGGTTGGTTAAAACCATGCTGGTGTGGTCAGGAGCATCTCAGCTGCCCTGTGTGTGCTCCAGCACCAGCACGGTGTGTGTCACACGTCCCGTGGGGCTCTGGCACTGTGAGGCTGCACTGGGGACACAGATCCGTGCAGGAGTCCCAGGAGAACTGTGTCCAGCTCTGGGATCTCAGCACAGGGAGGACGTGGAGCTGCTGGAGAGAGTCCAGAGGAGGCCATGGAGTAGCTCCCAGGGCCGGAGCCCCTCTGCTCTGGAGCCAGGCTGGGAGAGCTGGGGGGGGTTCACTGGAGGAGAGGAGGCTCCAGAGAGACCTAAAGGGGCCTAAAAGGGCTCCAGGAGAGCTGGAGAGGGACTGGGGACAAGGGATGGAGGGACAG
>NW_016693607.1:0-1563 GCF_001604755.1 Lepidothrix coronata | reverse complement strand
GGAATCCCCTCAGGCTGAGGGGGAAAATGGGCTGAACTGTGGGGTTTTCAGGCTGGTTTTCCCCCCCCATGTGAGTCCCCAGAATCCCCTCAGGCTGAGGAGAAAAACAAGCTGAACTGTGGGATTTTCGGGAGATTTGTGGTTTTCCAGGTGAGCCCCCAGAATCCCCTCAGGTTGAGGGGGAAAATGGGCTGAACTGTGGGGTTTTCAGGAGATTTTTGGTTTTCCAGGTGATCCCCGGAATCCCCTCAGGCTGAGGGGGAAAATGGGTTGAACTGTGGGATTTTCAGGAGATTTTTGGTTTTCCAGCTGATCCCCGGAATCCCCTCAGGCTGAGGGGAAAACGAACTGAACTGTGGGGGTTTTGGGCTGGTTTTGCCCCCCCAAGTGAGCCCCTGGAATTCCTTCAGGCTGAGGGGAGAAAATGAGCTGAACTGTGGGGTTTTGAGGCCGTTTTTTCCCCCCTCCCAGGTGAGCCCCGGCCCCGCAGCCGCCATGGCCTCGCCGGCCGCCAGCCCCGACTCGTCGAGCCACGAGGGCCCGGCCCTGAGCCACGAGGGCCCGGCCCTGAGCCACGAGGGCCCAGCATTGAGCCACGAGGGCCCGGCCCTGAGCCATGAGGGTCCAACATTGAGCCAGGAGGGCCTGGCATCGAACCACGAGGACCCGTCCCTGAGCCACGAGGGCCCAGCATTGAGCCACGAGGGTCCGGCCCTGAGCCACGAGGGCCCGGCATCGAACCACGAGGGTCCGGCCCTGAGCCACGAGGGTCCAACATTGAGCCACGAGGGCCCGGCGTCGAACCACGAGGGCCCGGTGTCGGCGTCGGCGCCCGCGGGATCCCCGACCTCGGACTCGGAGAACCTGAGCCCCGACGAGCTGGAGCTGCTGGCCAAGCTGGAGGAGCAGAACCGGTCAGGGAGCGGCCCCCGGCCCCGCTCGCCTCGGATCTGGGGGGGGGATCGGGCCGAAAATCCCGAGAGCTCGGTGGTCGGGGGCCATGTTGCTGGTTTGGGGGGAGATCTCCCTTCTCTGGGGCTCTCTGTGGGGAATCTCTCCTCTTTCCGTGGGGTTTGTGGGAATATCTCAGGGGTTTGGGGCTGTTTTGGGGAATATTGGCATTTTGGGGCCATTCTGGGAGAATATCTCCATTCTGGGGGCTATTTGGGGAAATATCTCCATTTTCGGGGCTGTTTTGTGGGAATATCTCCATTTTGGGGTTGTTTTGTGGGGATATCTCCATTTTCTGTGGAATATTTCCATTTTCTGTGGAATATCTCCATTTTTGCTGGGGTATCTCCATTTTGGTGGGTATATCTCCATTTTGAGTGGAATATTTCCATTTTAGGTGGAATATCTCCATTTTTGGGTGGAATATTTCAAGTTTTGGGTGGAATATCTCTATTTTCTGTGGAATATCTCTGTTTTTGCTGGGATATTTCCATTTTGGGTGGACTATCTCCATTTTTGGGTGGAATATCTCCATTTTGAGTGGAATATCTCAATTTTCTGTGGAATATCTCCATTTTTGCTGGGATATCTCCATCTTGGGTGGAATATCTC
>NW_016693606.1:0-1563 GCF_001604755.1 Lepidothrix coronata | reverse complement strand
TTAGACTAGAAAATGAGATCTACTTTTTGTCTTGGTTTGTTCTTTACCATCTATCAAATGCACACAAGTTAATAAGAAAAAAATATATTCAGTTATATATAAATCTACAAATTATTAAGAGTGTTGCGAGATGTTGTACTCCAGCACCGCTGTCCATATTTAGAACTAACTCTTCTGCAGGACTATGCATTCTCAAGAAAACACAATGTCTGAGTACTTGGAAAATGGTTAGTGAAGTCATAGTATTTAAACAAGACAGTAATAGTGCCTTGTTTAAAGGTATACCTGCATTGGCATATGGATTCTTCCTGAGATACTGAATGATAAAAGGAAGAAAATAAAACAGGTAGCAGTGTTTTTGAAGGCCTGTAGAGAAATCTCAGCCTTTGGTGTTCTGACAATTCCTGTCCCCTAAAAATGAGAAAAGGTGCAAGACCTGAATTTATATTAATATATGTCCCAGATAGTTTAGCAGTTAGAAATGTCAAATAAAAAAAAAGTTAGGTCTGTAGATACAACTGTAATTCAAAGTAACCATATTTGTCATTATAACCACAGCCTGGTGCCCTGAAAAAGAGATTAGGGGTAACCAACTTACTTCTGTAGTCATGGACTGTGAAATTGGGTTTGTTGGAAGCCTCAGATGACAATTTGAAGGAAAACCTTTGCCCAGCTGGTGACAAATCCTTGTCTGCTGCAGTGATGATCTGTATCACCTGAAACCAGATTAATTCTGAAGTCAGTTCAGTCTTCTAAAAGAAGCAGTTTTGTAGAAGTGCAAAGTGAACACCAAATGAAACAATTGACAGTTAAATCATGCTGGATTACTCTCATTCCCCCAATATACTGGATAGTGGAGGCAGTCTGAATACTATAGCTACCAGAGAACTAATGATGTCTCAGAAGGTCTTACTTTGATACCTGAAGGAAATCAGAAAGATTTACTCTGTATTCATGGTATTTAATATTTACTGTGTGTATTAAAATACTAGTGATTGCTTTCAGTTAAGTGATTACACTTCACTTTATCTGCTACTACTATTACAATCAGTACATGTTGTAGTACTACACAAGCTGAACTCTAATTTTATAGATTGAAATGGAGTAGGGAGGGTTGAAAGTTCTCCATCATCTAGGCATAAAGGAACTCCTGTGTCCCAGAGTCCTATCTACTACATTTCAGGTAAGCATAGTTCAATTAATATATTTCAGAGTAGAATTCCTATTGAACCTTTACAAGGGAAGACTTTTTTTATATATCAAGGGTCTGAATATCTATAATATCTATAATTTTGAATCTCAATGCTTGTCACAGCCATCCTGTATCAGGTTTCCCTTTCTATTATTAGTGCCTAAAAAAGAAACCCAGAGTATCTGATAAATTAGGGATTAAACTAGGTTGTATCATAGTTGAAGTACATGGAAAAGGAAATTATATAGGGTTATCATATCAAGTCAGTGATATATCTCACATAGACTGATTACATACTATGTACGTATAAAGAGAAATCAGATTATACGTCAGGCTGAATGTATTCCTTCCATGGCTGGCAGTAATTCTCA
>NW_016693605.1:0-1563 GCF_001604755.1 Lepidothrix coronata | reverse complement strand
TTTGATGTTTGCCATTATAACTGACTGTAGCAACTGGAGGTATGATGGTTGCCATGGTAACTGGCTGTAGCAAGGGGAATGTGTGCTGGTTGCCATGGTAACTGACAGTACGAACGGGTATGTATGATGGTTGTCATGGTAACCGACTGTAGAAACTGGAATTCAGATGGTTGTCATGCCAACTGATCGTGGCAACGTGACTGTATGATGGTTACCATGGTAACTGATTGACCGTATTATGGTTGCCATGGTAACTGACTGTAGCAATGCGACTGTATGATGGTTGCCATGGTAACCGACTGTTGTAATGCGACTGTATGATGGTTACCATTGTAAATGATAACAGCAATGGGACTGTATGATGGTTGCCAGAGTAACTGACCGTAGAAGTGGCAATGTATGATGTTTGTTATGGTAACTGACAGTAGGAATTAGAATGTATGATTGTTGCCATGGTAACTGACCGTGGGAATTGGAATTTATGATGGTTGCCATGGTAACTAACTGTAGCAATGGGAATATATGCTGGTTTCCATTGGTAACTGACTGTACCTGCGGGAAGTATGATGTTTGCCATGGTAAGTGACCGCAGAAATGGGAATGTCTGGTGGTTTGCCATTGGTAACCGGCTGTAGCAATGGGAATGTATGCTGGTTTCCATAGTGACTGCCCATAAAAATGGACATGTCTGATGGTTGCCATGGTAACTGACTGTAACAATGGAAATGTGTGCTTGTTACCATGGTAACCGACCATAGTAATGGGAATGTATGATGGTTGCCATGGTAACTGACCGTAGTGACGGGAATGTATGATGGTTGCCGTGGTCACCAACCGTAGTGACTGGCATGTATGACGGTTGCCATGGTAACCAACTGTAGCAATTAAAATGTGTGATGGTTGCCATGGTCACTGAGCATAGCAATTGGAATGTATGCTGGTTGCCATGGTAACTGACTGTACCAGTGGGAAGTATTATGGTTGCCATGGTAACAGACCATAGCAGTGGGAAGTATGCTGTATTGCCCATAGTAATGGGAATGTGTGATGGTTGCCATGGTAACTGTGGCAATGGGACTGTATGATGGTTGCCATGGTAACTGACCGTAGCAACGGGAATGTGCAATGGTTGCCGTGGTAACCGAGCATAGCAATAGGAATGTCTGATGGTTGCCTTGGTACCTGTGTGCAGCAATGGGAATGTGTGATGTTGTTCATGGTAACTGACTGTAGAAACGGGAATGTATGCTGGTTGCCATGGTAACTGACCATAGCAGTGGGAATGTATGATGGTTGCCATGGTAACTGACCGTATCATCATGACTTTATGCTGGTCACCATGGTAACTGACCATGGCAATGGGAATGTATGATGGTTGCCATGGTCACCAACTGTAGCAATTAAAATGTGTGATGGTTGCCATGGTCACTGAGCATAGCAATTGGAATGTATGCTCGTTGCCATGGTAACTGACTGTACCAGTGGGAAGTATTATGGTTGCCATGGTAACTGACCATAGCAGTGGGAAGTATGCTGTTTGCCACAGTAAATGACTGTAGCAAT
>NW_016693604.1:0-1564 GCF_001604755.1 Lepidothrix coronata | reverse complement strand
GAAGGGTCAATGACCTTTCCCAAATCTTCGCTCGCGAAGACTGGCCATTATTATTAATGGTAAGGGAGGAAAGACGTAACTGAAGTTACTGAGAAATAGTAAGAGAAAATAGAGATACAGGAATCGGGAGGGGAGCATGTGAGGAAAGAAAGGGGGTCAAAGAAATGAGAAACTGACAGCAAAATTGGATAGTAACCAAGACACCTGGAAATGGGAAAGACCTATCAATATAATATCATTGTATTCTATGTATATTATTCCAATATATAATCTAATATCCTCTTCAATGTAATTTTAAACACAGAATTATGCTTCCATCTTTCACTGAAAATATTTGTACAGCATTGCCTAAACATAGGAGTAATTTTTGCCATTTAATGACCTGCATGTTTATAAACAATTACGTAACAGGGTTCATAGCAGGAAGATTTTTTGTTTGCAATCGTCTTGTAGCAATTCTCACAGCATCTCCATCTTTATATCAACATATAGCCAAAGGCAAACCAAACAGATATCTGTGAAAGCTGTTCTGGAATAGCTACAGTCCAGTAAGTTAGATATTTTGAATTGAGCTCTACTTTTGTACGTCTGCCTGTTCCTCAGCTGTAAAATGAAGTAACAGTATTGTCCAAGTTCATAAAGTGAACATTGACACATGAAAGTCAGTTACATGCTCAGATACAGCAATAATGAGCATCAAATAGATGCGTAGGCTCTGATTGTATGGGCATGTGCACTTACATAGAATCAGGATGCACAGTATGTTAGTGACTTTAATGGGATATGCCTGAGTGCACAGCTGCCTTTGGACATCAGCTCTGAACCCATCACAGTGACAGTTTGGTGACAGAACTCAGGTACTGAAATACTCCAAGGAAGAAACAAGCTGCTCTGGATGATCTCTCTGGATAGTCAGCCGTTGTAGGGCTTTTTCCTTTTTAAGCTATTTGCATTTACAGGGAAAGTGACTAAATATATTAAAAAGACGAATTTGAGAGTTTTAAAATACTGTAACTTTTCTATTCTTTTAATATCATTTCATTGCAAACTTTGACTAGGAATTCATTAATGATTTAATTTTATACAAGCTTCTAAACATCTGAATTTTGATGTTTGAGGTATGGCCTTTTGTTTGTGATATTAATAAAGTTGCATTTTTCCTGCAGAAAGTCATATTTATTGTTAAGCACTGTGAAATTGCAATTTTAAAGGATGTTAAAACAGAGGACAAATTTACACAAAAAAAATTTTGCTTGTAAAGTGAATTGTTGTAACTCTACTTAAAAGTTCATTCCTTGGGAGGAAAAAAAAGCCAGTACTTTGATCATACTGATTATTTGATATTTACAGTCACCTATCCTACTTTTCTAGTGCTAAAACTGATGAGAAAATATTTTTAGCTTAACCTGTACAAACCAATTCCATTCTAAGGGTATGTGCATGTTCCTAATCTGAGCATCACTGTACAAAATGACATTCCCTTGACACAAAAAGTGAATTCCCTTTGCTGAAAGTCCTGAGTCACATTCAGAGACATTGGTGACATTGCATATTTTCTGTAATA
>NW_016693603.1:0-1565 GCF_001604755.1 Lepidothrix coronata | reverse complement strand
AATCAGACTGGGAAAAGGCTCTGGGACAGGGAAAACCAGACAGGGAAAGGGTTCTGGGACAGGGAACACCGGACAGGGAAAACCACGGCTGGGAAAGGGCTCTGGGACAGGGAAAACCAGAGCTGGGAAAGGGCTCTGGGAGCAGGGAAAACCAGACAGGGAAAACCAGGGCTAGGAAAAGGCTCTGGGACAGGGAAAACCCCGCTGGGAAAGGGCTCTGGGACAGGGAAAACCAGACAGGGAAAGGGTTCTGGGACAGGGAACACCGGACAGGGAAAACCAGGGCTGGGAAAAGGCTCTGGGACAGGGAAAACCAGGCTGGGAAAGGGCTCTGGGACAGGGAAAAACAGACAGGGAAAAGGCTCTGGGACAGGGAAAATCAATCCGGGAAAGGACCGTGGGACAGGGAAAAGCAGAGCTGGGAAAGGGCTCAGGAGCAGGAAACACCAGACTAGGAAGGGCTGAGGAGCAGGGAAAAGCAGGCTGGGAAAAGGTTCCAGAATAGGGCAAACCAGCCTGGGAAGGGGCTCTGGAGCAGGGAAAAGCAGAGCTGGGAAAGGGCTCTGGAACAGGGAACACCGGGTTGGGAAAAGGTCGTGGAGCAGTGAAAACCAGGCTGGAAAGGGGCTGAGGAGCAGGGAAAACTAGGGCTGGGAAAAGGTTCCAGAACAGGGCAAACCAGGCTGGGAAAAGGCTCTGGGACAGAGAAAAACAGACAGGGAAAAGGGCTCAGGAACAGGGAAAAGCAGGCTGGGAAAAGGTTCCAGAACAGGGCAAAGGTGGCTGGGAAAGGGCTCTGGAGAAGGAAAAGCAGACAGGGAAAACGAGGGCTGGGAAAAGGCTCTGGGACAGGGAAAATGAGGGCTGGGAAAGGGCTCAGGAGCGGGGAAAACCAGAGCTGGGAAAACGCTGTGGAACAGGGAACACCAGGCTGGGAAGGGGCTCTGGGACAGGGAACATCAGGCTGGGAAAAGACTCTGGAACAGGGAACACCAGGCTGGGAAGGGGCTCAGGAGCAGGGAAAAGCAGAGCTGGGAAAGGCTCTGGGGCTGAGAAACCCAGACAGGGAACACCAGGCTGGAAAAAGGTTCCGGAACAGGGAACATCAGGCTGGGAAGGGGCTCAGGAGCAGGGAAAAGGCTCAGGAACAGGGAGCAGCAGGCTGGGAAGGGGTTCAGGAGCAGGGAAAAGGCTCAGGAACAGGGAAAAGGCTGTGGAACAGGGAGCAGCAGGCTGGAAAGGGGCTGAGGAGCAGGGAAAAGGCTGTGGAACAGGGAGCAGCAGGTTGGGAAGGGGCTGAGGAGCAGGGAAAAGGCTCAGGAGCAGGGAAAAGGCTCAGGAGCAGGGAGCAGCAGGCTGGGAAGGGGCTCAGGAGCAAGGAAAAAGGCTCAGGAGCAGGGAAAAGGCTCAGGAACAGGGAGCAGCAGGCTGGGAAGGGGCTGAGGAGCAGGGAAAAGGCTCAGGAACAGGGAAAAGGCTCAGGAACAGGAAACACCAGGCTGGGAAGGGGCTGAGTAGCAGGGAAAAGGCTCAGGAACAGGGAGCAGCAGGCTGGGAAGGGGCTG
>NW_016693602.1:0-1566 GCF_001604755.1 Lepidothrix coronata | reverse complement strand
GATTTTACCCTTCAGCGTCTTTGGAAGTACGATGGGCTAAGGAACAAAAAATGTTATGGTTCCTTTTCCATTAGCTACTGTTGCATATTGTAGTGTTTTAACAGCTGTCTCACAGTGAAGGCCTTGATCAACCAGTGTGGCAAGCCAGCTTCCCACTATCTAATATTGCACTATAGATAATTTCCATTGAGTGCACGAACGCACAAATTACATTGGAATTGCTTGTGTCTGTGTGTGTCTGTGCAACTACTTACATATTCAGGACGAGGGTCAGTATGGCACTCAAGAGGTGCTTATATTTGCTGTTTGTGAAAAAAATATAAAATTGTTGGGTCAAAATGAAAGCTAAGAAAAGCAATAAGGAGATAGGTAGCACTGAAAAGACGATTATTTCTGCTGAAGCTTGTAGTTGCCTTGCACATCATGTTTTATTGCTAGAGAATGAAACAAAGAGAAAGAAAACAATAAAAAAGCATAACACGTATAGAAAGAATCATCGACAAAGACCAAAAGTGGCAAAACTGTATGAATCTCATCAGTATGACGAGGAAGTGTAATAGGATATAGTCTTGACTATTCAGCTAGGAAGAAAGGAATTGCATACTGGTATACATACGTGCCCCTAAAATAAGCTGTTTTCCAGCAACCAGCAAAAAAGAGATAAATTAAGAATATTTCATTGCTTTTAGAAGAAAGTAGCACTTGCAGTTTTCTTGCTTGAATAGAAGAGAAAAAGAAAGTTATCATATACTTTCCATACTCTTTCCATACTTGAGTCAGATTGTATATCTTGTTCCAGTACTGAACCATACAATATAAAGATACTTGTTCATCACTTCTGTGATGAAGTAATATACTCAAATTCTAGGCTTTTCTAAGATATAAACTCATAGTAGAGGTTTATGTTACTGTTTTCAAATACTGACCTTGAATTTTATACCACTGAAGTTTCACTCCATCTTTTTTATGCTTTAAATAATTTCTGATTTAGCAATTATCACAAATTGCATATCACCAACTGAATTTGTTAGCACACCTATATTTTATGCGTCTGTTTCACTGACTAAAATGTTGAAAAAGTTCTAATTTAAAACAGATTTCTGAGAAACTCTTTGTGAACAGTTTGTGAAACTGTTTCTGCTTCTTAGTTATTTCCTTTTCCAGCACATCCCAGAAAGACTGAAGTTTCTTTTTAAATCAGTTCCCCATCCTTTCTCTAATGCTTCTACTAAATCACAGTGTCCTGGGTTATAACACTGAAAGAGGAATTTTCCCTTCCCCTGCTTTCCCTGTAAGAGAAAACAGAGCTCGGAGGGGGGAAGGGAGGTCATTAGCATCACAAAAGATGTAGCTGCCCTAGGTTAATTGCCAATTAACCAGGGGCGGGGGCGGTTTCGGGGAGGAGAGGGGGCAGAGGCGGTTCGGGCCAGGTGACGGAGGGACTGCTTTTCGGGCTTTTCTGGAGAAAGGTCTGGGAACCAGCTGTCTTTCCCCTGGTTCTTTCACCCTGGTGAGATCTGACTGCCAGCCCTGCGCTGCCAGTGCCTCGTGGCTCTCGCCGGGGCC
>NW_016693601.1:0-1566 GCF_001604755.1 Lepidothrix coronata | reverse complement strand
TTGGCAAAGAATTTCTGACAAGAGTTTACACAGAATAAATACAAAAAAACCCTAAAAGTTGAGCATTTCTTCACCTTTTTCTGGACATTCCAAAGGAGTTGTGGTGGCTGAATGTATTGGGAATGGAGGTGGTGAGCCTTGGCTTCCATTTCCAGAGATTCAATGTCAAAATGCTGCTTGAAAACAACCTGGGTGGGGTTTCCTTGTTTGTTTGGGTTTTTTTTTGGTTTTTCTCTGTGTGTGGATTTTTTGTTTTGTTTTTTTAAGTTGTGACTTTATGTGATATTATTGCAACAAAAAAATGATGTCTTTGTTTGCTCATTTTGAGTGCTCCTCTTGCACGGGGCAGTTTCCCACAGATACTGGGAAAACCAAACCACCACTCCCATCAAACCAGCAGTGGCTTTTGGCAGCTCTTTGGTTTCTCCTCTCGCCTGTGGACGTGTTGAACTGTTCAGAGCTGTGTTTCTGTCCATCCCAGCTTGTTTACAGGCTCAACAGCAGTGGTGACATCCTTGAAATTCCCACCCATTCCCAGGGTCGTGAATCACCTCCGGATCATCTGAACCAACTGAGTTCATCATTCCTTGGGAAATGGGCAGTTGGGGGGCTCAGCAGGCACAGGGGTGAGAGCTGCCCCTGATGGTCTCAAGAAAGAGGAGCAGGGGACACCTGCTAAATCACACGTGCTCTGATGATCCCAGAGATTTTTTCCAACATAATTGATCCTGTGGTTCTCTAAATATTTCACTCTGTGGGCTGAGGGAAGGCTTGGGAGCATCTTCACCAACATCCCACCCTGCCTGAGGGTTTCAAGGCACAAATCCCATGTTTAAGATCTCATTGTCTTTAAAATGCCTGAAAATATTAAAGTTTAGTTATCTTAGGAATGCAGGCCTTTATCCACACCATCCATGCCTGGGGGGGACACTCCAGGCAGGGACTTTCAGTGGAGCATCTGTGTCTGCAACTTCTTCCTTGTAGCTGGAGGAAAATCAAACCTGATCATCTTTGAAGAATAACTCTGGGATCAGCTTCCTGGGTTCTCATTTGCCTAAGGCTGAAAACAGCTGAATTTTGAAAATCACTTGCATGCTCAGCATTGCCACATTATATTCAGTTTTCTTCACTCCTGGCTTAAAAATATCTCTGAGGAACTGCAGGAAAACTGCAGAGGACTTAGAGAGCCACCTTCTCTTAGAGGTGCTTTGTCCCAGGTAACAAGATCAACCAGTGTCTTGCTCATTCCTGAGTCAACCCTTCCCACAGCCACCAGTCTGGCTGGTGTTCAGAGCTAAGGAGAAGATGACAGTGTTAAGAGTTGCAGTGAGGGAGAAGCTGGTGGGAGATTTGGGAAGGCAAACTGCTGGATGAGCTGGGAAGTCCTAAAGGGGCTGAGCCAGGACGGAGACGTTGTGTGTGAGAAAGATCTCAGGAGAGCAAACACGTAGGAGCCACATGGATGGAGAATCATGGAATCAGAGACTGGTCTGAGTTGGGAGGGACCCCCAAGGACCATCCATCCAACCCCTGGCCCTGCACAGACACCCCAACAATCCCACCCTG
>NW_016693600.1:0-1567 GCF_001604755.1 Lepidothrix coronata | reverse complement strand
AGACGGAGGAGGCGCGGCTGGTGAAGATCCGGGACGTGCTCAAGGAGCTGCCGGCGCCGCACTACAGGTGACACGGGGGTCCCCCGGGCCCCTCATGGGGTCCCCACGTCCCCTCGGGCCCTCACGGTGTCCCCCCAGTCCCTGACGGTGTCCCCGTGTCCCCAAGGGTGTGACAGTCCCTCACGGTGTCCCCCCGGGCCCTGACGGTGTCCCCATGTCCCCTTGGGCCCTCATGGTGTCCCCTCGGTCCCTCACGGTGTCCCCGTGTCCTGTCCTTCCCTCACAGTGTCCCCCCGGGCCCTCACGGTGTCCCCATGTCCCCTCGGTCCCTCATGGTGTCCCCGTGTCCTGTCCCTCCCTCACAGGGTCCCCTCGGTCCCTCACGGTGTCCCCGAGTCCCCTGGGTCCCTGACAATGTCCCCATGTCCCCTCAGGCCCTCATGGTGTCCCCGTGTCCTGTCCCTCCCTCACGGGGTCCCCTCGGTCCCTCACGGTGTCCCCGAGTCCTCTGGGTCCCTGACAATGTCCCCGTGTCCCCTCGGTTCCTCACGGTGTCCCCGTGTCCCCAAGGGTGTGACAGTCCCTCACGATGTCCCCCTGGGCCCTCACAGTGTCCCCGTGTCCCCCCAGGCCCTGACTGTGTCCCTGGTGTCCCCTTGGGCCCTCACAGTGTCCCTGTGTCCCCTCGGTCCCTCACGATGTCCCCCTGGGCCCTCACAGTGTCCCCGTGTCCCCTCGGACCCTGACAGTGTCCCCCCGGGCCCTGACCGTGTCCCCGGTGTCCCCTTGGGCCCTCACGGTGTCCCCGTGTCCCCCCAGGCCCTGACTGTGTCCCTGGTGTCCCCTTGGGCCCTCACAGTGTCCCTGTGTCCCCTCGGTCCCTCACAGTGTCCCCTCGGGCCCTCACAGTGTCCCTGTATCCCCTCAGACCCTGACAGTGTCCCCCCGGGCCCTGACCGTGTCCCTGTGTCCCCTTGGGCCCTCATGGTGTCCCCTTGGGCCCTCACGGTGTCCCCGTGTCCTGTCCCTCCTTCATGGGGTTGCCTCGGTCCCTCACGGTGTCTCCGAGTCCCCTGGGTCCCTGACAATGTCCCCATGTCCCCTCGGTCCCTCACGGTGTCCCCCCAGTCCCTCACAGTGTCCCTGGTGTCCCCTCAGTCCCTCACGGTGTCCCCATGTCCCCCCGGTCCCTGACCGTGTCCCTGGTGTCCCCTCGGTCCCTCACAGTGTCCCCGTGTCCCCTCTGGCCCTCATGGTGTCCCCTCGGGCCTTCACAGTGTCCCCCCGGTCCCTGACAGTGTCTCCGTGTCCCCAAGGCCGTGGCAATCCCTCACGGTGTCCCCCTGTCCCTCACAGTGTCCCCGTGTCCCCCCAGGCCCTGACCGTGTCCCCGTGTCCCCTCGGTCCCTCACGGTGTCCCCTCGGTCCCCCACAGTGTCCCCATGTCCCCTCAGGCCCTCACAGTGTCCCCTCGGGCCCTCACAGTGTCCCCGTGTCCCCTCAGGCCCTCACGGTGTCCCCCCGGGGACTGTGTCCCTGGTGTTCCCTTGGTCCCTCACAGTGTCCC
>NW_016693599.1:0-1567 GCF_001604755.1 Lepidothrix coronata | reverse complement strand
CCCAGTGTCAATCCCAGTGCCAATCCCTCTGTCCCCGTGTCCTTGTCCCTGTGCTGGTGGTGCAACCGGGGCTCAATCCCCGTGTGCCCATCCCTGAATCCCTCTGTCCCCATCCCTGTGTCCCTCTGTCCCCATCCCAATGTCCCCATCCCAGTGTCAATCCCGGTGCCAATCCCTCTGTCCCCATCCCAATGTCCTCTGTCCCTGTGTCCCTGTGTCCCCATGGAAATCCTGAGCCTCCCTGTCCCCATCCCCGTGTCCCCATCCCTGTCCCTCTGTCTCTGGGTGTAAATCCCGGTGTCAATCCCGGTGCCAATCCCTCCGTCCCTGTGTCCTTGTCCCTGTGCCGGCGGCGCAGCCGGGGCTGAATCCCTCTGTGCCCATCCCTGAATCCCTCTGTCCCCATCTCTGTGTCCCCTGTGTTCCTGTGTCCCCATGGAAATCCTGAGCCTTCCTGTCCCCATCCCCGTGTCCCCATCCCTGTGTCCCTCTGTGCCCATCCCCGAATCCCTCTGTCCCATCCCAGTGTCCCCATCCCAGAGCAAATCCTTCTGTCTCCATGGAAATCCCGGTGCAAATCCCGGTGCCAATCCCTCTGTCCCCGTGTCCTTGTCCCTGTGCCGATGGTGCAGCCGGGCCTCAATCCCCGTGTCCCCATCCCTGAATCCCTCTGTGCCCATCCCTGAATCCCTCTGTGCCCATCCCTGTGTCCCTCTGTCCCCATCTCTGTGTCCCTGTGGAAATCCCAGTGTCCCCTGTCCCTGGGCACGTTCCCATGTCCCCATCCCTGTGTCCCCATCCCAATGTCCCTCTGTCCCCATCCCAATGTCCCAATGTCCCCATCCTGGTGTAAATCCCAGTGTCAATCCCGGTGCCAATCCCTCTGTCCCCGTGTCCTTGTCCCTGTGCCAGTGGCACAGCCGGGCCTCAATCCCTCTGTGCCCATCCCTGAATCCCTCTGTCCCCATCCCTCTGTCCCCATCCCAATATCCCCATCCTGGTGTCAATCCCGGTGCCAATCCCTCTGTCCCCATGTCCTTGTCCCTGTGCCGGCGGCACAGCTGGGCCTCAATCCCCGTGTGCCCACCCCTGAATCCCCCTGTGCCCGTCCCTGTGTCCCTCTGTCCCTGTGTCCCTCTGTGCCCATCCCAATGTCCCTCTGTCCCTGTGTCCCTGTGTCCCCACGGAAATCCTGAGCCTTCCTGTCCCCATCCCCATGTCCCCATCCCTGTGTCCCTCTGTCCCCATCCCCAAATCCCTCTGTCCCCATCCCCGTGTCCCCATCCCAGAGCAAATCCTTCTGTCTCCATGGAAATCCCGGTGCCAATCCCTCTGTCCCCGTGTCCTTGTCCCTGTGCCGGCGGCACAGCCGGGGCTGAATCCCTCTGTGCCCATCCCAATGTCCCCATCCCCATGTCCCCCATGGAAATCCCAGTGTCCCCATCCCAGTGTTCCCATCCCAGTGTCCCCCATGGAAATCCCAGTATCCCCATCCCAGTATCCCCATCCCAGTGTCCCCATCCCAGTGTCCCCCTGGAAATCCCAGTATCCCCATCCCAGTATCCCC
>NW_016693598.1:0-1567 GCF_001604755.1 Lepidothrix coronata | reverse complement strand
CCCTGCCCATGGCAGGGGGTTGGATGGGATGATGTTTAAGGTCCCTTCCAACTCAAATCAGTCTGGGATTCTATGATGTTTCTATTCTAAGGAAGATGAGACAGACATTGCATCAAAGGCTGCCTCTTTTGTCCTACTAAGAAGCTGAAATGCTGTAGGCAGTGAACTCTATAAGCTTTTCTGAGATGAGAACTAGGAAAACAGCTTTTATTATTCTAATAAATACCATTTGCATTCAGACAGCACTAAATACTGTCCACAAACATACAAAAATAGAGTCACTGGCTGAGAGAGCTTGCAATGTAAAAGACAAGTTTTATTTACTTTTTAGAAACCTTTTAGTTCTTTAAAGCAGCAAAATATGATTTCATAATTATTACCTTCTGCTGTCCTGACATTTACATTACCATACAGTGCTGAAAGCCAGAAAATACCAACTGTTCTGCAGAGGATTTTGTTGTCTACAGGGTAAAAATCTATTAACTGCACTCAGACCTGTATATACAATAAAAAAAAAAAAAAGAAAGAAAAGAAAAAAGTACACTCTTGGATTGCAAGATTGGGAGAGTTTTGAGTCCTGAACTCCATGTGGAGCAGCACATTATGGGTCAATGAGTGATGGTAGTTTGGGAAGGGTTTTATGAAGTCTCCTATTCAAAAGTTAGATTGCATATACTTAGGAAATGGGAAGAGGAGGGGCTGTAAAAATGTAACTAAATTTAAGGTATATTCCTGTTTTCCTGTATCTATAGGTGTCAAGATCTGAGCACCTCTGGAAATGTGGGTATATCCATAAAATGACCTCCAAAAGTTGCACTGTCCTATATTTGCACCATTTCTTGAAATGTATGGAATATGCTCATGAAACTGCAAGGTAAGGGGAGAGTTAGAGACTGGGACTTAATCCCAGCCCCTTTACATTCCAAGGAAAGTCTCAGCCCCGAGGGTCACTGAGAGCACTGTTTCTACACAGAGATTTAATCAATCCCCCCCAAACTTCACCCCTCTCACCAGATCCATTGCTCACAGCAGTGACATTTAGTAGGGATTGTGAAGCCCTTAGAGCAGCACTGTTTTCCAATTCTCCTTGGACTGATGAATGGCTCCTATAAAAGGTTAAATCCTCACCTACCCTGCCCCTGAGAACTGCAGCACTTCCTAACCCAAACTGTGCCCTGAGCACTGACACACAGGGCAGAACAGTGTGAGCAACAACAGCTCTGCCCTGACAGCAGGGGAACAGTCCCCGGGTCCAACCACCTCTCTTTTCCTCTGCCTTCAGAGGGGTGCTCCCTGCTCACCTCATGGCCACAGGAAGTGATGAGGAAGGAAAAGGGATGGAACAGCTCCGTCAGGTTTGCCCAAACCTTCCCTCATGGCACTGGGGGGTTGCTGTGACCAGT
Source organism: Lepidothrix coronata (assembly GCF_001604755.1). Classification (NCBI taxonomy): domain Eukaryota; kingdom Metazoa; phylum Chordata; class Aves; order Passeriformes; family Pipridae; genus Lepidothrix; species Lepidothrix coronata. The sequence goes on along the minus strand of NW_016693598.1, from coordinate 164 downwards.
TCATTGGTTTCTGAGCTGTTCATGGGGGCTGCAAAACCCATCTGCCTCCACTGGGGTCTCCATGTCACCAGAAGCCATGAAGCCCTGGCACAGGTTGCCCAGAGAAGCTGTGGCTGCCCCTGGATCCCTGGAAGTATCCAAGGCCAGGCTGGATGGGTCTTGGA
>NW_016693597.1:0-1567 GCF_001604755.1 Lepidothrix coronata | reverse complement strand
CAATTTTGACTTTTGAGCTGTTTTTGTTATATGATTAAAGTTAAATAGATGAATTTGCATATGATTTCTAGTTGCTTAATCAGCTGAAATTAAGTCAAGATAGGAAGAAAAGGAAATACCATCAGTATTTATTATCACAACAGAAGAAATCAAATGCATTGTTCAAGTGAGGATTCAATTCTGAAACAAATTCCTTTGGAGGTTAACAATCTCATGTAAGAGTACTCTTCCTCTGCAGTAATTTCAGTGGAATGCCTACGGACATACACTCTATCAAGCTTAATTACCACTATTTTATTCATTGATGGTCAGGCCTCTGAATCTCCTGTTGCTTTCCCTCCATAGGTCTTCTTTATATTCAGTCAAATATTATCGAAATGTGTCTGCCTCACATCTCTAGCCAGCATGGCAGCATCGTACTTCTAAAGTATTTCTGTCATTTCTAGAATAGAAAAATTCATTCAGAATACTCCTTTTTATTTTTTCTTTCTCAGAAATAAATATGTTTTTACCTTCCTAAGAAACTGGCAGTGAATACAGAGGAAGAGATTTAGAAGCTGAGTTAGAAGGTGAGTATTTTTCTGGCAATGGATAGTTTTGATAGTTTGAAAAGGCATTGATGCTTACCCGATAAAAAGTTTCTGAAATCCTCCTCTGTTAGATTTATGTTTAAATTTTCTGTTTGTATATCCATTGATGCCTGCTCATTACACACTTGAAGTGGTGGGGCTGGTTTATTTGTATCCATGATAGCTTCTTTATACTTCCATTTTCAAAAGTTAAAGGCATATTTCCAGTGAGAGTAATAAACCAAAACCAAAGTCTGTTCAAGAGCTACTGCGTTTCCTCTGTCTTAGAAATAAAGAATAGCTGATGGATGTATAGTCCCTACTGAGCTTTTACGTGCACCTTGGATGAGACTTTAAGCAGAATCTTCCTGATTTATTCACTTGTAAACAACACAATCATGATTCCTGTTGTCCTCATTGTTTGTAATCGTAACATAAAGGGAAGGAGAAGCTAGGACCCACTCTGTCCCTATTAGAGAAAATTTACTTTGATATCAGTAAAAAATGGAATGAGAAAATGAACTATTTCTAATGTTTGAGACAGATATCAGTCAGCTTGTTTCTTCTATTACTATAGTGTGTGTGAAGAAAGAAAGAGCAAGGGAGAGGACAGCATGCAGTATCTCAGCAACAAAAAAAAAATCCCCAGTGTTTCTTTGATTCCTTAGTTATATGTAAAATTAAGAAAATCTGTACTAGTTTCTTATCTGTAGCTACTAACAGAACTTTCAATAATCTGCTATAGGCAACTGTATTTGCATACTTTGAAATTCATCTAGACCACGTTTGTATAAGCCACTGGCTGAATTTTTGTTCCATCTTATTTTTTAGTGCTTTTTCTGCTAAAGCACTTGAAAGCTAGAGTGAGCAGTCAGTGTAAATATACAAAATTTGTTTGGACAGTACTAAGAATTTGTTGAAATTAATTCCGTAAAGCATCTAAAAATGTAAATCTGTAAGTTTAGAGGTAACAACTTCCACATTCTAAGATGTTGTAA
>NW_016693596.1:0-1568 GCF_001604755.1 Lepidothrix coronata | reverse complement strand
AAGAGAGCTAGGCATGCAGACTGGGAACAAATCTGGACAAAGAGTTATGTGTTATATGGGTGCAGATTGTTCACTGTTGTCTTTAACTGTGGACTGTCTTTAACTGTGTTAGATATCTGTGAATTACAATAAAATTTTATATATACATGCCATTACAATCATATTGGTTTAAAAGAAATACTGAAGTGTTCTTGTTAAGAAGTTCCTTGTCTGGATTTCTGTGTTTTCCATCGTGCAAAATTTAGCCAATATTTTCAAATTAATTGTGTATCCTTTCAGATTCAAAAGGAATTACTCAGTTGAATAAATCCTGCTGTAAGTAGGTCCTGTCCAAATTAAAGCCAGTGTTATGGGAGAACAATTACTTTTCATTGTACTTAGCCTCAACCGTGTCAAATTGGGAAGTTCTGAGTATTTGAATATGCTAATTATACTTCCCTTTTCTCTGTGGTAGATACTGTTTTGCTATATAAATTGGCTCAGGAATCTACATGTTTTTGTGATGTGCTAGTTGCCATCTGCTTTGGAGATATTCCCATGCACTTTTGTTGATGCAACAGCTATGCTGTTTTCAAATGTTGATACTATGAAAATGTAATGTGATTGAGCTTGGACAGGTGCCTTAAACAGACCACCCATCATATTTACTTTGCTGCCAGTCAGAACAGGCAAACTCTTGGGTAAAATATTGAAGTTCTTTGAACTTTCCAGATAGATACTGAATAATTTGTGGTTCATATTCAAAGAGATTTTGACAGTCCTGAAAAATGCCCTACTTGACTAAAAACCACCATTATGATCCAAATTTTCAAAGCTTACTACTTAATTTTATTTCATTCTTCAGTTTTGTAATTATTTTGATAAAAAAATCCAGCTCAAATGCCTTATTTTTGGTGGTAAAGAAAAAAAAACTTGTGAAAGAGTAAGCTGGAACAGTATATATTTATTAATATTATTACTCTAAGTCAAATGCAGAGCAAGCAGCTATATTTGCTTATGTTTATAAAATGACTGGATTTGATGTGCAAGGTACATCAAAGATTCTGTATATATATGTATAAACAAGAAAGTTTAATGTGGACACAGATGCTTAGATATGGTGTGGACACTGAAGCTTAGATATGCTTATGTTATGAACATACTTGGAAATCACTGGGTTTAAATCCAGTAAGAATATTTTATCTCTGCCAGTTCTAGAAAAATAACAAAGTCAGGGTTCAAACCACTAATGGAAACTATATACACAATAATATACACTTGTGCATGTGTTAACCTATCTGGTGTCTTGGTTTTACCTTAATGGTAAACAAAGGCAAAAACTTTGACTTGAAGTCTTAACTTTTCAAGCATTAATGACTGGAGGTGACTGATGCAAAATTCATGTAGAAATACAGGGTAGAAAACTGGTGGTTAATGCAGACTGAAATATAAGGGGTCACAGTGAAACAGTGTGTTCTCATTACAGATTTGAAGAATTATCTAATATTGGATACAAAAAATGTATTTCAGAACAGGAATGTTTCTTGTGGTAAATGATATCACAGTTACCCAAAATGGAATAGCACACA
>NW_016693595.1:0-1569 GCF_001604755.1 Lepidothrix coronata | reverse complement strand
TGAGAGAGTGCATTGCTTTTAAACACCTTAAACATTTTAAATTGCTTTAATCATGCTTTTTAAAGTTTTGGTTTTCACATTTAAGTATAAAACTTTCACTTTTTAACCCTCTCCCTGAGGAAGTAACACAAGTAATACTTTACTTTTTAAATGTTTTCCAGGGGAAAAATGTTTAACAGAAATAAATGAAATAACTCATTTTTCTCGTTTTAAATCAAGCAGGGAAAACCTTAATAGATTTGGAAAAAGTAAGGGTTTCCTCATGATCTTTTAAAAATTAGTTTTTTACAGCAAATTTCCTAATGGGAAAATTACAAGTGGGGATTTTTTCCTACAAAATCCCCACAGCTCCAGCTCTCAGACTCCCTGATTTCACCTCCACTAAGGCTGCCAGAATAAAACCTTGGATTTCTCTCCCCTGTTTTATAGCAACCCACTGCATTACAGTTCCATGGGTCACTGGCCCTGCCAACACTTAAATATATTCTCAGAAGGAAGGCTGTGAATAAGTTTTTGCAGAACAAAACCTTTGTTAAAGGTAGAGGTAGCACTACTGTCTCTTATAAAGATTATTAAACACTTCCTATTGCAAGAATATGGTTTTATTTGCTTAAAATGTTGCCCTTCTCCAGCCACACTGGTGAAATATCCCATGATGATCATGGCCCTCAGGGTTGGTTTGTGTGTGGGGAGGATTTTTTTAATATATTTTTAATATCTACCAGAATGACTCACCTGTTTCAGAGGGGAACAAACACTGCTCGAGGGGTTTCTCAAACAATCTCTGCGGTTTGAAATGTTCTGCTGTCCTAATTCCTTGCAGGAAGGGCTTAAAAATTCCTAGCAAGGGGATCTCTGGATGAAGAAGAGACCTTTCACTTTGCCACGTGAAAATGCCCCCAAATACAAGTGTTTATAAAATGCTGTTTGCACTTATTCGCCAATTGAATGGAGAGACATCTCAAAAAGTTGATAGTAAAACTTGAATTTCACTTCCAACCTGAACCTACATTCCATGCTAAGAGAATTCCCCTTTTTTAGTATTGTTTGGGGGAAAAATTACAGTGAGAAAAACTCCATCCTCCCAGAAAGCACCCCCAAAAGGTTTGGGGTTTGGTAGTTCAGGTCAGTGCTGGCAGAGGGGAAGGGTTCACATGGTGCCAATTCCCTGAAGCATCATGTGAGACTCCAGTCCTGGTGCCTGTGACACATTCAGAGTCTGCCACTCTTCCAGGTGAAATTAGGTTGGAAAATGTTAATGAAGTGGCAAAAGTTGAGAAAATTGTCATCCTTCCCAAAAAATCATGTCCCCTTCAGCTGAGGTTACTCTCTTCAGATCCAGCTCCTTGAGCTTTCCTCTGCTGAAAAGAACTAAACCAACAACAGGGAAAATTTAGGTTAGGATGTACAGAAGAACTTCTCCTCTGTGAGGGTGGTGAGGCCCTGGTACAGGTTGCCCAGAGAAGCTGTGGCTGCCCCATCCCTGGGAGTGTTCCAGGCCAGGTTGGATGGGGTTTGGAGCAATCTGGTCTAGTGGAAGGTGTCCCTGCCCATGGCTGGGGGTGGAAC
>NW_016693594.1:0-1570 GCF_001604755.1 Lepidothrix coronata | reverse complement strand
GCCGCAGCCAATCCAGCGCGCCGGCCCCTCCCCTTCCCGCCTCTCATTGGCTCGCCCCGAATGCTGTCCCCGCCCACCCCCGCAGAGCCGCGGAGGGCGCGGCGGGTGCGGGCGGGGGAAGAGTGTCCGCGGGCGGCACCCGTAGGGCGGGGGCTGAGGGAGCCGGGGGGGCTTAACCTGAGGAAAAGCGGGACGGGGGGGAACCTTCGGGCTCTCTGCGACCCCCTGACGGGAGCGGGGAGCCAGGCGGGGACTCTGCTGGCAGGGGACAAGGGACAGGATGAGGGGGAACGGCCTCAAGCTGCGCCAGGGGCGGTTCGTGTTGGATATTGGGAAAATTCCCCCATGGAAAGGGGTTGTCACCGCTTCCCAGGGCAGTGGTGGAGTCACCATCCCTGGGAGTGTTCAAAAAACACGTGGATGTGGCAGCTGAGGACGTGGTTTAGTGGTGCTGTTCAGCTGGATGCCATGGAGATCCCATTTCCAACTTAAACAATTCCACGATTTTACGGCTTCAGCGCCGAGAAAAAAAAACAACAAAAAACCAAAAAACCAACCAACCACGGCACGACCAGCGCCTGTCAACACGATTTATTTACATCACAAGAGCCCCCCACCTTGGCACAGCACCACAGCGTGGGGCACGTCCCTCTAGGAACAGCCCCCCCCCTTCCCTCTGCCAAACCAAAATGTCCTTGGGAAAAGTAAGACTCAAAAGTGTCCTTGGGAAAAAGTAAAAGACTCGTCACAGCGACGCCCTCACCCCGGGGAGGGAGGTGGATGCAGCAGGAGCCACTGTCTCTGAGCGATGAGCCTTCCAAAAATGTCCTCTGCCCCCCGAGCTCTGCCAGCACCCATCCACGCCAGGTCCTGGTGGGATGTCAAGGTCCAGCCGCCTCTCCAGGGGGGTCCTGCTCGCCCCCGAGCCCCCCGTCGTGGCCCTGGCGCTGCCGCCCTGCCCACCCCTCCCGCAGCTCCTGGTACAGCTCCTGGTGCTCCTCCTTCCAGCGCCTGAAGGTGTCCGAGGTGAGCGAAGCCTCTCCCAGCAGCTGCTCCAGCGCCTCCAGCTCCACCAGCTTCGCCTGCCCGGCACAAGGGGGAGGTTTTTGGGGCGGCCACCCGCGGGCAGGGGGGGTTTGGGGAGTGGAAATCGCGGGGCTGGGGGGGTCCCACCTTGAGCGTGCTCTGCAGCGCCCGCACGGCGTGCACCCTCTCGTTGATGTGTGGGTTCTTGTTGCGCCGCAGGAAGGATTTTCGGCACTGCTCCTGCGTCAGGAACCGCCGCTGCCCGATGAGGGACACCCCGCCCTGGCTCAGGCACCGCATCAGGCTCTCCAGGTCCTCCCCGGCGGGGTCTGGGGGAGGGGAGGGGGGCACTGGAGCAGGAGGGGAGCCCCAAAACCCCACGGGGCTCCCCCCACGTGTGAGTGGGAGGGGGGAGTGCAGAATCGTGGAAAGGTTTGGGTTGGAAGGGATCTGAAAGTTCACCCAGTTCCAACCCCTTAGCACGGCAGGGATGCCTTCCACTATCCCAGGTTGCTCCAACCTGGCCTTGGACACTTCCAGGGAT
>NW_016693593.1:0-1570 GCF_001604755.1 Lepidothrix coronata | reverse complement strand
CCTGGAAGTGTCCAAGGCCAGGTTGGATGGGGCTTGGAGCAATCTGAGCTAGTGGAAGGTGTCCCTGCCCATGGCAGGGGTGGAACTGGATGGGCTTTATGGTCTCTTCCAACTCAAACCAACCATTCAATGATTCCCTAAGATGAAAACAAAAGTATGAGCATCTCTCATGCCCAGCTCTCTGCTCACTGTCCCATTTTGTATGCACAGCCCATGAGAAACTGGATTAAGCCTCAGTCTGGAGAAGCTCTGATCAAACAGTAAAAATTCACATGGGGGATAAAAAAAGCAAAATAAATTTTAAAAAACCCAATAAAATAACACACACCCAACAAGCCATTAATTATCTCCCTTTTTCTTGGTGTTTGGGCCACACTTTGGGACCATTTAACTAATCTGTGTAAAAATACCATCAATTATAATGGCAAGATGTCCAATATACAGAGTGAAAGTCTGACAAATGTGTTAAAAGACCATCAAAAGGAGATGAAAAAAGACCTAAACACATAAAACTGAAAAAAATTATTCTGCCAGTGTTTCCTACTGCCCCATTGACTTTCCTGGTGGTAATTCTTGACTCCCCTCCACTCCTCTCAGTCCAGATCCTTCCCCTCCTCAAGCCCCCCATGCAAACCTTGTCCTGCTGCTGATCCACCTCCCCAGCTGTGCTCTCCAAGCCTCTGGCCCCCCAGAGCAGTAGTTTTCTCAAAAATAATCCTTCCAGTTTCACACATTTTTTGTTTTTCTAAGATAGGAAACGGCTCAGAACAAAACTGAAGATTTCCAGTTGTATTTTTGTTTCATTTACCACCAAGCCCACCCCTGCTCTGGCTGAGGAAGAGTTGTTAGATATTGGTCAGGAGCTGCTAAAACACTGCAGAATTGCCTTTTTTCTATTACATTTTCTACATATTTGTGCTTGTGTTTTACAGAGAGATATGACAGACATCCAGGTCTTTCTATGACTCCAAGGACTTCCTGAAGCTTGTTGAGCTCTCTGACAGCAGTGTGCCCAACAAAATCCCTTAATTTCCACATCCAGCCCCCTGCTGAGGAATCTCCCGTTGCACATCTACTCTTGGCAGAGGTACAGCCATTCTGGGCAAAGACTAGGTCGGGGAAAAAGTGAATTCATCTTCAGAATGAACACTGTGATGGTATTTCCATTATTCTGCCAGGTGTCACGAAAAGCAGGAGCACAGCAATGAAACACATCAGAACCACCTTTTACACCAAGGTACTGAGCATATTAAGGTGTTACCAAAATAATAGATAATAACCTAAACCTATTTTCCTAGTAATTCAAAAAAGCTGGTGGAAATCAGTGCTTTTGTGCTACTGCTCTCGAGAAAGATAAGCAAGGCCTAACTGACCAATAAATATCACATTACAGCATTTTAACCATATTTTTAAAAGTGTTTTGAGGGGAAATAAGCACCAAAACTGCTCTGTGTTTCTGGTCTATGATGCCATAAGTAGCAGAAACCATAAGCTGGAGTAACCATAAGCAAGGAACTCAAATTTGCTAGAAATTATGGGCTAGAAATTATGCCCCAGGGAGATGTTGTGG
>NW_016693592.1:0-1571 GCF_001604755.1 Lepidothrix coronata | reverse complement strand
TCCCTGGAGGTGTTTAAGGTGAGACTGGATGTGGCATCAGTGCCATGGGCTGGGAACCACAGCGGGGTTGGATCAAGGGTTGGACTTGATGATCTCAGAGGTCTTTTCCAACCTGGTTGATTCCATGATTCTGTGACCAGTGGGGCAGCTGTTCTCCCCTACACTTTGCTGGGACTTGTGCTTCCAGCATCTCCCTGCAGTGCTACCCACCTCTGTGCTCTGCTGAATCTGTCCCTCACACCAGCTCCTTCCCTGGACAGAAGATTCCCTTCAGGTGTAGGACATCAACAACAGAGTCAGCTGCAGCTCAGGCCATCAGTGCCTAAACCCTTCTCTGCTGGGCAGTGCAAAGAAAGTAGAAGAGCCAAGGAGCAGTGAAACACTGACCTGCCAAATGACCACCAGCCCCCACCTCTGGCTGGAGAACAGGTCTGATGGAGCGCTCAGGATGATCCATGATTACCTGCACTGCTCAAAGGTTCCCTTAAAACCAGAGGCTTTGCAAACCTCAGTTTTTTGTTCCCCAGATGAAGAAGCTCGGTCAAAGTACCAGAGACTCGGCACAGGCAGGGCAAGGACAGCCGTGTTTCCTGTATCACTGCCCAGTGCTCTGGTCTCTAAGCCAAACTTCCCCCTTTGCCTCAGTCCCTCACTTCCAACCAGCTGCTTTTCCACAGCTTGGACTAACCAGCTCCCAAGCCTGGGCAGGCACAAACACACACCAGGGAATGTGAGGAACACACATCACATTTATACCAGGAACAGGAACACGGACAAATGAGATGGGAACAGAACATTCCTACAAGACACCACTTGAATTTATGTTTATTTTATATATATATTTATATATATATACCTTTGTATAGATTAAACTGGGGGGATTTTATCATATACATTTTTTGGTCTAATACATGAGAAACAGGGACAGGAACATAGCAAATATAAATCAGTACATTCCTTGAGTGAACTCCTTGCCACACCGAGACTGAAAAATTGCATGCAATGGGGAGACAGAGAGAAGGGAAATCAATTTTATTAGAAAAAAAAAAAGAAACAAGACAATCCAGGTACAACTGTCAACGGAGGAGTAGCACTATAGATGGCAAACCTGTATAAATTATAAGTAAATTCCACTCTGACATCTACTATGCTTTAAAGTGCAATGAAGCCTGATTTATTTACCTACAGAAATACAGGAAAGATTCCCCCCCTCTCCCCATTCCAATCTATCCCTAAAAAAAGAAAACAACAAAACAACCAACCAACCAAACCCAAACAAACAAACCAATAAAATTAACCTAAAGGATATACATTATCCACAGTCCTACAGAGACGCCTACAATCTACTCAGTAGCACCAAGAATCTGATATGGGTGTAATTAAAATCAATTAAAACTCGGGAGCAATGGTAACATCTGTCTGCTGCTCGTGCAGCCCTCCTGCCCGCTGTCGGTGCCTCGGGGGGAGGCTCTCCCTGTGCTGGGTGAGGATGGCAGTGCCCACACCCGCTCTGGCAGCAGCTCCCAACGCGCCACACGCACACACAGCACAGCGAGAGCAGTGTGGGGGAC
>NW_016693591.1:0-1571 GCF_001604755.1 Lepidothrix coronata | reverse complement strand
GTAGAAAAGACAAATTCCCATCTGCTGAGATGATTGCTATTATACACCATTACTCCATAGCTTCACCCCAACCCCCCATTTGTGGATAGGAATTTTGCTTATCCACAAATTGGTCTAGGGATACTTTTTCCTAGTAAGAAATCACTGCGTGGTTTTCTAATGCTAAACAGTCAAGGCAAGCTCTACTGAGAAGGTCCATTGAGCTTGAGGCACGTCCTTCATGCAGCCAAGCTGTGGGACCACCATGGTGTAACAGCCTCCCCAGGGACGCTGATGAACAGCAACAGGGAGACAAGGGCTCTCCACCAGCTGTCATAGCTCTTGTGTTAACAACACCAACACTGAGAGCTGAAGTGTTTCTGGGCCCTGGACACAGTTGCCATCACGTTAATACACAGCTGTGTCTGCCCTAAAAGCAGCACGGGCAGCTCTGCTCCATGCCTGGTGGATGGTGATAGGGAGGAGGAGGCTTGGTGCTGCTGTTCCACAGCACGACTGAGGTGCAGGGGGTGGGGATGGAAGGGCGAAAGGATGGCCTGGGCACCAGCCAGTGAATATTTATATCACCCCAAGCAGTTAAGCTTGACTGTAGCTAGTCAAAGCCTTGCTGTGACTGGACTCTGAAGAGCTACACACAGTCCAGGGTTTTTCAAGTTGTCTGATTTGGGAAATGCACCCTATGGCAAGGTGCAGGAGGTCCTGTGAAATTTGGAAGAGCTCGCAGGCTTAATGCACAGCCTGAATGGATGGACCACACACCATTATACACCAAGGAACCTCACTAAATTATGTATCTTCACATGACCGATCCTATATGTAGGATATAATAAAACCTTAGAGGAAGAAAGTACTGTCTAGGTAGAAAGGACCTGTGCTATCACTCTTTGAGCCTCCCACTTCAAAGAAATCACTAGATCTTTTTTCTAGATTGCAATGTACAGCGACAAATAAGGTGGAACTAACTGGCATAACAGTGCATTTCACAGTTCATTTGCTTCTTGCCTTGCCCTGTCCTTTGCCTGCAGTTCACTTTTCCAAGCTTTCATGGGGAAGAGACTTACTTCTGGCTTTCAACTAAATGGTTCCTGCTAAAGCAGGAGTTTCTGTTCTGATCCTTGCTGTGCAGCTCACTTGCTAATTGACCTCTGGAAATTCACTTAACCTCTGCCTCATATAAAAAGAAGGTTGCTGAGAGGCTTAATTAATTAAGTGGTCCTAAAGTGCTTTTAGAATTGCATTTGACTTCCACCTCTGCATAAATTCAGCATGTTGGAGCAACAGTGTGACTGAGGGCATTATGAAAGTGGGACAGAACCAGCCAAAGTAAAATTACATAAATACACAAGCTTTCTCTCATAAACATAGGATCACAGAATGGTTTAGGTTGGAAGAAACCTTAAGGATCATCTAGTTCCAATTTCCCTGCCATGGGAAGGGACACCTTTCCCTAGACCAGGTTTCTCAGAGCCCCACTCTGTCTGGCCTTGAACACCTCCAGGGAGGGGCATCCACGACTTCTCTGGGTAACCTGTTCCAGTGCCTAACTGCCCACATGGTAAAGAATTTCTTCC
>NW_016693590.1:0-1571 GCF_001604755.1 Lepidothrix coronata | reverse complement strand
CACCAAAACCAGCTAACTTCTCCTAACTCCTCTTGCTAGAAGTCTAAAATAAACTTACTTGTCTTGCTTTCTAATGAGCAGTTGATAAATAATAAACATTTTCTAGCAGAAAATCCCCATTCGCCTGAACTTACTCAATTTTCAGCACCTTGAAGTTTCATAATTTCTTCAGAAATAAACAGCAAGCTACAATTTACAATTCAAAGGATGTTCCAGGGTAGCTTTTGTTTCAGTTTCTTTTAGGGGTCAGAGGGTGATGGAAATTCAGAGACATTTTTGTTGATCTCTTTTTTAAAGTGATGAGAAAGGCAGCATAAAACCCCTGTAATCCTCAATCAGCAAGTCACATTTAAGTTTTGGTTAAGATTGCCATCTAGAGGCTTACATTCAAAAACCAAAGAAGTACCTCAGCTCTGAAAGCACGTTTGTTAGCTAGAGACTTGAGTAATTCTTCTCTTAGGAGCATCTCTTCTTCCTCTTCCTCATCAGCAAATGGAGGTTTTGGTGGTTGTTCAGGTTCTTCAGGGGGAAGGGGGGGAAGAGGTGGAGGCGTCTCAAGAGAAACACAAGGAATACCCTCCATGTAGAGATGGCTCAAAGACGGTACAGGCTGGGAAGTAAAACAAGGGTTTGAAATGTGAAAATTACTACTGCTTTATGATTACTTAACAGAGTTTGAGACTTAAATTGTTTCATGGTTTAAAAGTAACAAACTGTGACAGTTTAATTAAAATTCAAACTGCATTTAGATCACAGTCAAAAGCTGCCACTAAACAATTAGTAATTACTCACACAAGTTAATGGAAACAACAAGGTTACATCTGGATAGTGGAAGCTGTGGAGACATACAAACTAAATAAGACTTCTGAACCAGAGAGTGTCTAGCCACACAAATATAGTTGACCAGCAGTCTTTAAACTGTTTTATGAATTTCTCTTAGCTAACAAAATTAGTTTCCCTTGGTCAAAAATTCAGAAGCTGTCATGAGAGGAATGGCAACTTTCTACTGCTTTACTAAGAAGAGTAACAATCATTCAGCAAAGAAAATTGGTGGGGAAAAAATCCCCACACTAATTCTATTTCCACGAGGACTCTGTGGGTGAGAAGACAGACAACGTACAGTCAAAAGGCCAAAGTCTGAACAAAAGACTGATGAGCCATAGTTTTGGTTTTTCCCCCCTCTAGGCAAAAAGTCAGAGAACAAGCTTATCTACACATATGGCCTAGAGATAAGAGGCAAAGTTGCCTTATACTAACAGTTCCAATTCATTCTTTTTCCTTATGTACTTCAGACAACTTTCACTTTCTGTGTGAAAAAGCACAGCTTCTAACAACAAAAAGAAAAATTTAATTCAATAGAGAAAACTTACATTAAACAAGAATTGGATCAGCCAAAAGACAGATTAAAAAGAAGTTTTAAAAAAGCAACTGTAAGTCTACCAGACAGTTCAAGGGAGTCATCAAATAGAGAACTGTATCTAAATTTAATCTTAACTTTAGCATTATAAATCAGAAATGAGAATTATCAACATTTTCAAAAGCATACTCCTTTCAAGGTTACTTACTGGAAT
>NW_016693589.1:0-1571 GCF_001604755.1 Lepidothrix coronata | reverse complement strand
GAGAGAACTCTGCATGTCTGAGCAGGGAGGAAATCAAAGGATATAGTTACTAAGCAAGAAAACGGGTGTGAGATAAACTTGAAGGGAATGGTTTATTGGGTCAGGTGTCCTTTTTTCTCTGTGGCAGTGCCTTGTGTCCTTGTTTCTTAATCTTTCATAAAAGAAGGTTTGAAAATAGAAAATAGTCATAAGGAAAAGCTCTACAAAAACTATAATTAAAATGTACGGCAAATGTGACTGACTTGTGTTTTGATTTGGGGTTTTTACATTAATTAGAGAGACTATAAAGGCTGTGACAACCATTTCATCAAAGACAAAGGCTTAAAGAACAGCCAAAGACTGATATATTCCTTCTTAATGAAAAAATCTTCAACATGTGGACTAAGAAAATTTTAAAACTGTGGGTCTGAAGAAGGAAAACTATGAAAGGTGGAACATAAAACCTTTACTTTGGAGAAATTGGCCTAAACCACATAAATCAGAGAGTAAAGTCTGTCAGAATTCAGTCTATCTGAAGAAATACCAGACACAGGTTTCAATACTAGATATGTATATCAGTATATTATTTTTTAATTTGCATTCCAATTTGCATATTATAATTACCTTTCCAACTGTCTTTTGGGAGCTATAAACACAGCTATTAACAAAACTTCAATGTAATACACTTTCTAGACTAAATAAATTTGCTCTATGATATTCTCTGGCAATTTTCCCCAAAAACGGCAAAAGCATAAATATGCTTCATTAAACAAAAAGAACAGGAAACATCTGAGATATAAAATATTATTGCTTAAAGAATATTTTGTACTGACAATCATTTTAATGATTTGCTTTCAAAAGTAAAACTGCATTTTTGTTTAAGCTTGATAACATACTTCCTTGCAATATCTGGGCTGCTATAGACTACAGTTCAGTGCTTACCCACAAAGTGCGTTGGAAACAATTTGTTAAAACTTGGAATGACTTCACAAAGGATAAGCTGTGGCCATCAGTGCTAAAATCAATGTTTCTCATGTAATCACGTGGAAGCAAGATACTCTGAAGTGTTGAGGGTTATAGGAGTGGTTGCTTTTTAGGGTGAAGCTAACAGTGAGCCTGGATCTATCTTTAGCTCATCAGATCATTTATAATCTTTCGCATCACCTACTTTAACCTTGCAGGCCAGAGGTACAAAATTGAACATAAATATATAGCAAGGGTCTACAGGATTTGAGAAGATTTTCTGAAGTATACATTGCTTTTTGTGTCTCCCATGTTGAGTTTTAGCAGTTGCAGGGATAAGACCACCGGACTGCAAGTTTTCCTTGCTGAATAACTTGCAAGTGTGTGTGTATAGTGGAGTATAATTCTTTCTTGTTTTCAAACTACTGAATTTCAAAATATTGCTCTTCCCTATCTGTAAGATAGAAGAGAGAGATAATCAGAACTCCAGGTCAACTTATGCAGCCATTCACTTGGGATCAGACGCCACAGTCAGGTCGACACTCAAAATTTCCTTTCCCTTTCCCTTTCCCTTTCCCTTTCCCTTTCCCTTTCCCTTTCCCTTTCCCTTTCCCTTTCCCTTTCCCTTT
>NW_016693588.1:0-1571 GCF_001604755.1 Lepidothrix coronata | reverse complement strand
GTGGCAGTCAGGCTGAAACTCACTGATTAAAGTGAGAGAGAAGGAAATTTTATAGTTCGTAGCACAAAGGAAATACCTTCACCTTGACCTACCCCTGTCCCTTTTCACATCCCTGAGTCTCAAAGCTCATCCTCTCACAGCCATGGGAAGGCGGCATCCAGCATACCACACCTCTAGAAATGAAACTGCAACAGGGCTGATGTCCGTGGAAACACAGACTAGTTTGGGTTGGAAGGGAGCTTAAAGCTTCCAGTGCCACCCCCTGCCACGGGCAGGGACACCCTCCACCAGCCCAGGTTGCTCCAAGCCCCGTCCAACCTGGCCATGTTCTCCTGACATGACTGCTGTGATCCTCAGGTTCCTCCCCCTCCTGCTTCCCTTCCCATGTATATTTTCATGATCATCAACATGCTAGAGATGTGTTAGATTTTGGTTCTGAGCTCTCCCAGCTCCCAGCCCTGTCTGGGGGTTTGCTGTTCCCACTGCTCCAGTGTGCCAGGCCAGCACAAGCCACTGCTGCCGAGCTCTGCTCCGGGTCCGTGTGTCCCCAGGGGTGTTGGGGGGTCACTGGAGCCACAGCCCAGGCTGTGCCACACCCGGGGTCCCACCCGGGGAGCAGCAGCGCTGGGAGGGCACGGCAGGGGCACTGGGGTAGGCTGAGCAGGGGACGGGGGGGAGATGGTCAGGAGAGCCCCAGCCCAGGACAGCCCCGCACGTCACCCCAAGAGCCCCCTCCCGACACGGGGTCACCAACCACGCCCAGCACGGACGGACAGACAGACAGACTGCCTCCTCACTGCACAGAGGGCTGGGCTCCCTCACAGAGTAACAGCTGCTTTAGTTCTCAGGGCACTGGGGGAGAGGAAATGCAGAAGGACGGGGACCAATAACACAGGAACGGCTGCGGAACCACAGCAAAGTTGTGGGTACTCGCTGTGCCACTGCCTCTCCCACTCATGGCATTTTCCTGCTGATTGCTTTGCTTTGCCTGGCTTCTTATGAGGATACAAATAATCCTGTCGGATTTCTGTGTTCTACTCCATTTACTGGCTTTACTCTGAGTATTTCTTGTATAAACGCGGGATAGAAAATTACCTCTGTGGGGTACTAACTACTTTAAACTCAGTTTTTTTCCAGAGGAATTTTTTTTTAAAGAAAGAGGAGAAGAAGAAGAAGAGAGAATACTGGGAACTATTTTCTAGTGCATCTGGTTGCGGTCTTACCCCTAGAGACAAATATGAGCAGATATAAATATCTATCATTATAATGGCCTCACCTCTTCCCAAGCCCTGCTCACAAAGGAGAGAGCAGAACAATCCAAGTCTAATTACACAACATATTTTCCTGAATAATTAGCCCTACCTTTCCTGGCCGATTTTCCTAATGGATCCGAGCAGCTCAGTGGCCACCCTGGTGCACTTTCACACTGAGATGCAGAGCGAGGACACCACGTGCCAGGTCAGGGGTTTTGCTCTGCAGCCATACATCTGTATTTTAGCTGATTTATATTGTCCTCCAGAGCAGCACAGCAGAGCTGGAGTGATGGAAGACTGCAGCTCCCAAAATCCCAT
>NW_016693587.1:0-1572 GCF_001604755.1 Lepidothrix coronata | reverse complement strand
GGATAAGTGAGGCTAAGACTCAGATTTTGCAGGGATGCATGTAAGAAGCTGGTAACAGTATGAATCTGAGTGCGCTAAAATTCAAAGGATATCCTGTGTAGGGCAGAGGAGAGTCATCTGTTTAAATGTAGCTTTTTTTGACTTGGAGTATGGTTGGTGAGTGCCATTAGTGTCCTCTGTGATGACTCTGATACAGTAAGCACCAAGAGTGGAGCTCCATGTAGCCAACACATACTCTTACAGTTTACATATTACTGTAAAAAGCTGTAAAGCGGACTAGACTTCCCATCCATGTCAAATGCTGCCTCCAGAAGATTGCTAAGTACTGCAGATTGATGTCATGAGTACTGTATGCCACTTTCACAGTATCACATTCCTTTTAATATTACTGTCAAATCTCAGCTCGAGAACCCCCTCATGACTCCCCAGGCTGATGGAAAAGGGTACACTTTTTGCAAAGTCATGTGAATGGGAGAGCACTCCGTGCAATTTAAAGAGGCACAAAAAGGTTTTCTTCCCCTTGGAGAAAAAAAAAAGCCACAAACCAATATTTGCAGAATCTGTTTATAGAGTATTGTAAACAAGTTCAGAAATAGAACATCATTGTACTCGGTGTTCCAGTGAAGTTGGACTGCTCTATTATGTGGTGGTGCTTCCTCCCCAAGAGAGATGCAACATGCTGCAGATACACTTTGAGGGTTTCTTTCACAAGCTCTCAAGACACATCTTACTTAAAGCCTGAAATGGAACAAAACCTGGCTACTCTCCAAAAATGAACTGCAATATTCCAGATTGCTGCTTACTTTTGGACCCCTCCCCACAAAAATGCACAATCCAAAACCAAACTGCAGTTGACAGGAAGTCTCCACAGGCTTTTAGTACACCTTGCAGTGCAAGAGCACTTGATTGGCTCTGAAGGGGTATTCCTACAAAATCTGCTTCTGGGAAGAATGTTAGTATATTCTGCCCTATACCTAGTGGACTTATTACATGGTGTCACTAATTTGTATTTCTCCAGCCCCTTTCTGTTCTTATAGTAAAAACCATTTCTTTTCATCTTGTACTGCTTTATCAGCTCCTTCATTCAGTATCATAAACTAACAAGCAACAAGTGTGGGTTAAGTCAAAAGATATTTCAAATAATGTATTAACACCTTCATAGTGTTATCTTCTCCATGGTTTGTTTCAAAGCTTTCTTTTTGCACAATATCACAAAAGAAAACAGCACTTCAAGACATAAAAGTAGTTGGTGGTCATACCTACAGAGTTCCTTGCTCACATTTTATAAGGTGACTACTGAATAAGGTGACTACACTACCTATTGTAAAGTAATAGCTAGAAATATCTGTGCTCATTCATTATCAACAGAGATTAAATCCTTTTTTTGGAGAGGGGTGCAGGACGGAATTGCAAGCAGTTCCCTTCAGAGGATTGAGACAGGATTCTGCCGGAGGCTAAGGGGTGGGAAACAGAAGGAAGCCTCCTCTTAGATAGTTATAAATGGAAAAAGACAGCAATGGTGTTTGAAAGCTTTCAGGACAAGAGTTCCGTGGGGTTTTTCTGTTTTGTTTG
>NW_016693586.1:0-1573 GCF_001604755.1 Lepidothrix coronata | reverse complement strand
ATTTCAAGCTGTGGATGTATCTGTATTTTTGTAATTTGGCTGTCAAATAGACCTGTCAAATGCCCTGAAGGCACAATAGCAGTACTTTAAAATTACATCTTATTTGGACTTCTGCCACGACAAGATTTCTGCATTGAAAGTTTTTATATTCTCATCTACCTGTATAAGAGAAATTAATGAATTATGCACTTACAGTTGTTTTCAAACATTAAAAAGTTCTGAATATTCCCAAAGACTTACAAGGAAGAACAGTAATTTATATTAAGTAAAGTCCAATTTTATTTGTTGAAGTTATGAAGTTCTGGCCTAGCTCTGAATGATCAAAATAAAAATAACTTACTTAAAAGTAAATTAAGAGGTATATCCATATCAACAACTTGTGTAGACAGCTCATCTAACGGAACGAAAGTAAATGTGTAATGCAAAATCGTTTACAAAGACTGCAAGAGATTAAGGGAAATCACAACTATCAAGAAAATTGGGAGTTTATACCAAGAGCCAGTTCAATCCCTCTAGGAAAAGCTTTATTTCTGTAAACAAAAGGAACTTAAAATGCATCAAATTTAGGATTTGGGTATCATTTTTATGCACTGGAAACTAAGCATTTGGTAATTTTAACTCATCATCTGACGTAGCAAATCCAAACAACACAGTAATAGCCTTTCCATTATGGGCTTCGCTTCTAATTACCAAGATTTATCTGATAAGCCCCAGTCTTAGTTTACTGGAGACAAAATATGTAGAAGCAAAATAGCTTGCCTAAACTGATTTAGTACAAGACTAAGGGCAGAGGATTATAAGAATATAATTTACCATGATATGCACAAACCCCAGAAAGGCATAGCACTGTCATGAACATTTGTGAAGGTGTATGGGTTTTGATAGCACTGAAAGCACAGGCAATGAGTGACTCAAGGGCGAAGTATATTCTAGTAACTTCAGAAAATTATGGAGTAGTTTTAGAGAACTAGCAATGATTTTCAATATATCTCTCAAAGACAAAGGGAATATCAATTCTCAGACTCTGTAGGAAAATTTTTGTAGCTAATCATTCTCATTTAGAAAAGCTTCAGGTTTTTATTAGCTACATGTTTAGCGTGGACTGAAAAACAGAATTGAGTATGAGGTTTTTACTCTTTTCTCTTAGAAAAGAATAATTCTTACATGTTTCTAAAGAACAGAAAAAATATCAGAAGATATTAAACTTGTTATGATTCATATTTCTTCTAATGCAAATCACACACACGGGCTCCAAACTCCAGGTTTAATCAAGAAGCTGTATTATAAAATATTCACTGAAGGATGTTAGGGGCAGCCACCACCTCCAGCAGCCCTGACTCAGGACTCCCTCCTGTCCAACTGTCTCAGCACCTGGGGTCTCTGCTTGGGCTGATGGACACAGCTACCATTTTCCTCCTTGCAGGTCCATCCAGTAGGAAAGCTGAGCACGTGTCCCAGAAAAACACACACAGAAACGCACACACAGGACCCAGACACAGCTAGCTACACAGAGAGGGTGCTGCCTTCAACCGTACCTAGATGTAGGATTGATGTAAGAGGTAAGCACAGAAAG
>NW_016693585.1:0-1574 GCF_001604755.1 Lepidothrix coronata | reverse complement strand
TCCGGGGCTGTGGATGCTGCGTGGGAGCAGCGGGTGTGCCTGGCGCGGGTCGGTGAAGGTGTTTGTGTGCCGTGGGGGGACAGGCGTGTCCCCAGGCCTCCGTGTCTTGTTTGGACACGTGGCACAGAGCGACGGACGCTGCAGTGGGGTGGCGAGCACTGGTGGGCACCGGCTGTTCCACGGCAGCGGGGATCTGGTGCTGCCCTTCCTGCTCCTGCCTGGCCGTTCTGGGGCAGCAGGGACCCGAGTGCTGCCCTTGCCTGCTCCTGCCTGGCCCCACGTGGTGCCTGGCAGAGCGTGGACTTGCCCGGGGTCTCCGGCGGACGCGCAGCTCAAGCTCTCCCTTCCCCTCTTCTCTCTGCCTCCCCAGGACCCCGGTTTTGCCAGCCAAGCACTTATCAACAAGAAGTTAAACGACTACCGGAAAGTGAGGTACGGACCGGGGCGGTGGGCTCCGAGACCCCCGGGGCTTTGGTCACCTCAGTTTGGCAGTGACGGAGCAAATCCAGCGGCTCCCAGGATTGGGGCAGTGATGGAAGTGCCGCCCGCGCCCGGCTTGGCTCCGGGCGCCGCAGGGTCCCGCTCGGCCGAGGTGGCACCTGGCAAATTTAAGCAGGGTTGAAGCAGCTCGGTGCTCCCCAGGGGTCTCCGTAGGATGCCAGGAAGCCCGGGAGCGATGCCGGCGTTTTACCGGGAGGTTTTTGCGCCGGGCTGGTGCCCCCCGGCCCTGCCCCACCTGAGCCCCCCCGCTCTCCCCGCAGCCCCGCGGGCACCAAGCCCGACTCCTCCTCACCCAAGGGCCCTCGTGGGCTGGGGATCCGAGCAGAGTTCCTGAAGCAGACGGGAACCAGCGCGCCCCGGTCCCCCCGGCAGGATGCGGCCGTCACAAAAGGTGTGTGATGTCAGGAGGCTTCATGAGGAGGAAGGGGGGTCTCCCCCTGGCACTGCCATCCCTGTGGGGCAGCAGGGATGCTCTTCCCGCTCATCCCGGCTCATCAGCGAGTGACCCGGTGGGTTTTCCTCCCCAGATGAGAGCAGCTCCCAGAAAGCCCCGTGGGGCATCAACATCATGAAGAAGAACAAGAAGTCTGCCCCGCGCGCCTTCGGCGTGAGGCTGGAGGAGTGCCAGCCTGCCCCGGACAACAAGGTACAGCCAGGCTGGCACCGCCAACCCTCGGGGTCCCTGCGCCCCCCTGGCACCCCGTGACCCCCTCCCTGTCCCCGCAGAACGTGCCCCTGATCGTGGAGGCCTGCTGCAAGGTGGTGGAGGACCGGGGGCTGGAGTACATGGGGATCTACCGCGTGCCCGGGAACAACGCGGTGGTGTCCAGCCTGCAGGAGCAGCTCAACAAGGGAGCCACCGAGATCAACCTGCAGGACGAGGTGAGGGCAGGGCGGGTCCCCAGCCCGCTCCCCATCCCTGTCCTCATGCCTCTGGAATGCTCTCCTGGCTGTTGTCCTGATGTATGGCTCTGTCACTATCCCTGTCCCCATCATCATCCCTGTCCCCATCATCATCTATGTCCTCATCATCATCCCTGTCCCCATCATCATCCCTGTCCCCATCATCATCC
>NW_016693584.1:0-1575 GCF_001604755.1 Lepidothrix coronata | reverse complement strand
TGTCTCCAACACACATCCTGCACCTGCCTGGGGGTGCCAAGTGGGGCAGGTGCTGTTTTACTGGCAAGGAGGGTGATGTTACTCAGCTAAAAATCCAGAATATGGATAAAGGGAAGGTGGAAGGACCTCATGAGGGGGAACAGGCTTAAAACAGGCAGCTCTGTTCTCTCTGGCTTTAACAAAATGGTTTGCTGTTTGCCCAGTCCTGACTGAAAGCCTTTTTTTTTCCTGTCTGGACCTGATGAATCAGGTTTTACTGAGTATGGTCATACTTACAGGTGATAAAGTCATGAGAAAATTAATGAAAGTAGACTAAGGACTGACTCATAGGCTGTGAGAACTGTGAAAACAGCTAGAAGCTGTCAAACAAAAAAAAAAAATCTTACCAAAAATACTACATCTTCCCTCATATTTATTTCTCCTTAGAAGAGGCTGTGTCAATTAAGATTGAGAGTGAACCATAAATAAAAAGCCACATTTTAGGTTTATTATTTTATTGTCCAACTAGTGTTAAAGGAATTATTGTACAAGTCACTTCCAGGGATGGAATCCCACCTGCAGACAGAACCCCATGTTAACAGAATTAACACTAATTTTAATATTATTGTATTATGTTCTGCCTTCATCTTGAGTCACAACAGAACACTTGGCTTAAGAACCAGCATTCCCAATGCTCAGATGGTTTCTTCCAGGTTCCTACTTTTATGTTTGTATTTCCTTTAAGAAAAGGACAACAAAAAAAGAGAAAGCAAATCATGTTGTCCTCTCAACACTTAAGTACAGCCCCTGAACACTTAATGGAAAATTAAACCAGTGAGCAAATTTTCATGAGAAGGAACCTCAGTTTTGGGTAACACTTCCATTTGAAAAAAAAACCAAACCATACCATCATTTTAGGACCCAAAGTGAGCTAAAAAACACAGGATGATCCCATCATCTTATAATTTACACACTCTGCCAATCTCATAATTAACCTGTTGAAAATTACAAAGCACAAATGCAAACATGCAGAAGGAAAACTCCATTTATTCCTCCTGCACCAGCCTCCAGGCCTTGGGTACAACTCCTTGGCCATAAAGGGAAGCTGTGTTTTATTTTCACTTTACCCTCTGATAAAAAGCAACATGAAAGGACCAATAAAACACCTCCAGCTGTAAAATAAAGGATGGAAAACACAACAGCTGTTCCCAGTTGGGGAATGGGAGGGAACTAAAGATTCAGGGAATTGATGCTCCAGGAGCTGGAGGAAGGGGTTTTGTGTGACCCCTCAGTGCTATTTAAGTTGAGCTCGAGGTTCAGGAGGTACCTGGGAGGTTTTTTTTGTATTCTGTTGTTATAGGCTGGTAAGTAACCATGTCAGTAATCCACAATTTTTAACTCCAGCTCTCTAGTTTTCAGCAAGTTCATTATGGGGAAATGTGTAAATTTTAAGATGATGGAATTTTTAGCTCACTTTGGGTCCTAAAATGATAGTATGTGGGTTTTTTTTTCAAATGCTAGAAGTGTGACCCAAAACTGAAGTTCCTTCTCATGAAAATTTGCTCATTGGTTTAATTTTCCATTAAGTGTTCAGGG
>NW_016693583.1:0-1575 GCF_001604755.1 Lepidothrix coronata | reverse complement strand
GATTTTCTGATATTTTAAGCACTTTTATTTCTCCTTCCAGTGCTAAGAGAAGACAGAATATATTAACACACTGTACAACACATGAATGATAAACCATGACGGCAACAAGGATCAGTTCAGTTTGCCCAGTCCTCAGCCACTGTTCTCTCACTGTCCAGCTCAGGGACCTCATCAGCGTACCGAGGAACTACTGCCTGACGTGCACTTCTGTTTTGGGCTAAAGTAAGAAAGGGTCTCAGCGTTATCACTAATATCTACTAGCTGACAGCTGACCAAATTAAATGTCAGGGCAATGAGGAGTTTTTTTTCTATAGTTAGATCAAATGTCTGATGGAACAATTTATGAGACATTGTTTTAAGTTCCTTTTCCCTTGGAATAAATTCCTTTTGCCTTGGAATGTTTTTGAAATAAGGTACTTGTCTGAGGAGAGGTTCTTGGAATCTGCTAAAGTTTCATGGCCATTTCAGAATTTAAAAATGCAAAGGATGTAACAGAAGTATGCTAATATTTAAATATCAGCCTACTGTGGCTGGTGACACAGATGCCCAAATATTGATGACCAGCATCAATGGGTATTGACCTGGTACTGTGCCCAGAGCAATGAAGCCTGTGCTTCCTGCTTGGATCTCTTTTGTCCACATATATACAGTAATAGAGATTTCTCTTTCTGTGCTGTCACAGTGTTTTTTTGCAATATTGAGCTGAGGAGAAATGTTCTAGAGAATATTACTTTGTCCTTTCTTCTTTTTATAAGGTGTTCTTATACTGATTGATAGCTTATTATCTTGACAGTAGAAAGAGCTGGTACAGAGAAGACAAAAACCAAGAGGTGATTTTGTGTGTGTAAAGTACTCTGACACAAAAATGCCAACACTGAAGAGAATTTAATTTAATTTATTATGGAAAATAACTGGCAAAACTGCAAGCGTGGTCGGCTGTGTGGTATAAGTAAAACTATAATAGTTGCCATTTATATACTCTGACTTGAAAACAGCCTGCTGTGCCATTTCTGTGTAGGCTGATATTGTGTGTTTTCCATACAAGATTACTTTTTCCCTTTGCATGCAACCTCCTTGGAATCCATCAAACAGATTATTCCAAAGTGACCCTGTTGTAATAGTATGTATATTAAATTTATACCTAGCCTCAAATAAAGCACAGGTTTGCATTATTGAATATATGAGCAGGGCAAGCAGTAGCCATACTAATTTTATTTAATATTATGCCTACTATATGGAGTTAAAAGATAGGAAGATTTACTATCCACTTCAAGGGAAGTTATTGCAGTTTGATATTAACGTTCTCAGCATTTTCCTTTTTTTTTTTTGTTTTTGAAATCTGTAGTATAGTAACAGAGAAATAACAGCAAACTTCACAGGCTATTGTAGTATAGCCATCAGGAGCCTGACTGCCTTGTGGGGGCTAAGAGTGACAGTGGGACTGGATGAAATCAGTCATGCGGTCAGTCCAGACCCAGTTGGCCCTGCCATGGTGGCACTGGGAGTTCCAATGCATGACTGTGGCACTGGTGGCAGATCCATGGTGGTACATCCGTGGTGGCACTGGGAGTTCCA
>NW_016693582.1:0-1575 GCF_001604755.1 Lepidothrix coronata | reverse complement strand
GAGCAAATGAGCTCTCCGTGGAGGCAGCACTTCTAATTACACCCCAAAAATGCACTTTGGGGTGTCATTGAGAGTCTGGATGAAATCCACTCGCAGGAGAACAGCTTAGGAAGTCTTGGTTTTCCATTAATCTTCAAGCACTTCTCCCGGGGGAATCCAAGGGGAAGGTGGTTGGATGGCAAAGGAGAAGGAGAACAGGACAAAGAAGAGGGAAGTGGTTGGTGAATGGGTGGCTCTGGAGAAGGATAAAGAGTCAGGACTAGTTTAATTTCTAAACCTCAAACCAGAAGGGAAATTAATTGAGGATAATGGATTTCAGCAGCAAGTCCCATTCCTTCCCTCTCCGTGCTGCTTCACTGTGAGACCTTGGATAACTCTTCTGATTCCTGCCTTTCCCTTTCCCTGTATTTACCCTGCTCAGGCCTCTCTCACTGGGTATTCCTACCACGCAGCACAATCTTGGAGGCACCTTCCAACCCCATGGAAATTTCCATCCTTTTCCCCCAGTTGCATCCCCACAGGATTGATGTTTTCCATCAGAGCTCATCCCAGCTTTTTGGGAAGTGCTGCTTCGATGTAGTTTCTCCTGGCAGTGACCCAGACCCATCCCATGAAGATTTAGTCGCCTGCAGAGATCCATAGAAAAGGAATTCATGGAGAACCCTGGATAACACAACTCTTATTCCAACACCTGAGCTGAATTCCTGAGTTTTAGAGATAATCACTTTTTCCTTTGACAGGGAAAACATTCCACCAGGATCTTTAGAACTCCAGTGCCTGCCTGACCCTTTCTTGGAAACCACCAGAAGTTCTGGAATATCATCCTGGCTTCACGTGACCTTGTTATAAGCAGCCCAAAAGGTCTCCATGATGAACAGTGATAGGACAATTCCTCTGTTTTCCAGGAGAGTCAGCTAAATTCCATGTATTCCAGAGAACTGGCCATTTTACAGCCATTTAAACAGTCCTGTTTAATTTTGAATGGAGACACAAACATGTACGAGGAGGGTTTTGTGACTGTTTCCAAGCCAAACATTAAATTAAGGACTAAATAATAGCAATAAAAAAGGTTTGTTGGGCTGCTCCCTTCTCTCCAACTCTTATTAACTTTTAAGTGGTTAAATTCCAAAAGGCAAATCGTCATCAGTAACATTGGCAGATAAAAATTGAATTACTTTATTTCTCACAAAGAAAGGACGAAAATATTAATATTATCATTGATTTTTTTTTTTTTTTGCTTTCTCAGGTTGAATAAAATTATATAAAGTCAGAATCACAGAAACACAGGATGGTTGGGGTTGGAAGGGACCTTAAAGATCATCTCATTCCACCCCCTGCCATGGGCAGGGACACCTTCCTCTATCCCAGGTTGCTCCAACCTGGCCTTGGACACTTCCAGGGATCCAGGGGCAGCCACAGCTTCTCTGGGAAATCCATTCCAATCCCTCCACATCCTCCCAGCCAAGAATTCCTTCCCAACATCCCACCTAAATTTCCCCTCTTTCAGGTTGAACCCACTACTTCTTGTCTTTTCCCTCCGGTTCCTCATGAATAGTCCCTTTGCAAAGTCACCTC
>NW_016693581.1:0-1575 GCF_001604755.1 Lepidothrix coronata | reverse complement strand
AACATTGCAGGGGTGGGGCTTAAGAGGGTGGGGCCTAGATGGGTGGAGCTTAATGGGGTGGAGTCTAAAGGGGTGTGGCTTAAAAGGGCGGAGCTTAAGGGACAGTGGATGAGGGGTGTGGTCTAAAGGGGTGGGGCTTAATAGGGCGTGACCGAGAGGGTGGGGCTTATCAGGGCGAGGCCATGGGCGTGTCCCGGGGTGGGCGGAGCCTGAGAGGCCCCTCCCCCAGGTGGTGGTGGCCACGAACATCGCGGAGACGTCGGTGACGATCGACGGCATCGTCTACGTGCTCGACCCCGGCTTCTGCAAGCAGAAGAGCTACAGCGCCAGGACTGGCATGGAGTCCCTCGTGGTGACCCCCTGCTCCAGGGTGAGCCCCCCTGGGTCACTCATTGTCACTTATTGTCACCCCCTGTCACCTCATTGTCACCTACTGTCACCCTACTGCCACCTCCCATCACCTACAGCCACCCCCTGTCACCCCCTGTCACCCCCTGTCACCTCATGGAGTCCCTCGTGGTGACCCCCTGCTCCAGGGTGAGCCCCCCTGGGTCACTCATTGTCACCCCCTGTCACCTGATTGTCACCTGTGTCACCTCCTTGTCACCTGGGTCACCTGATTGTCACCTGCTGTCACCTGTGTCACCTGATTGTCACCTGTGTCACCTCCTTGTCACCTGCTGCCAGCTCTGTGTCCCCAGCCCTTGGCCAACCAGCGGGTGGGTGACAGGTGACAATCCCCTGTCCCTGGTGGGTGACAGGTGACACTCCCCTGTCCCGGGTGGGTGACAGGTGACAATCACAGGTGACAATGACAGGTGACAGGTGACACTCCCGCGTCCCCAGAGGGTGACGGGGGACATTCCTGTGTCCCTGGTGGGTCACGGGTGACAGTGCCACCCCCCAGAGGGTGACAGGTGACCCTCCGGTGACCCCAGGCCTCGGCCAACCAGTGCATGGGCCGGGTGGGTGACAGGTGGGTCACAGGTGACGATCACAGGTGACAATCACAGGTGACAGGTGACATTCCCGTGTCACTGATAGGTGACAGGGGACATTCCTGTGTCCCCAGAAGGTGACAGGTGACCCTCCGGTGTCCCCAGGCCTCGGCCAACCAGTGCATGGGCCGGGTTGGTGACAGGTGACAATCACAGGTGACAATCACAGGTGACAATCACAGGTGACAGGTGACATTCCCGTGTCCCTGGTGGGTGACAGGGGACATTGCTGTGTCCCCAGAAGGTGACAGGTGACCCTCTAGTGTCCCCAGGCCTCGGCCAACCAGCGGGCAGGCCGGGTGGGTGACAGGTGACAATCACAGGTGACAGGTGACCCTCTGGTGACCCCAGGCCTCGGCCAACCAGCGGGCAGGCCGGGTGGGTGACAGGTGGGTCACAGGTGACAATCACAGGTGACAGGTGACATTCCCGTGTCCCTGGTGGGTGACAGGGGACATTCCTGTGTCCCCAGAAGGTGACAGGTGACCCTCTGGTGTCCCCAGGCCTCGGCCAACCAGTGCATGGGCCGGGTGGGTGACAGGTGGGTCACAGGTGACAATCACAGGTGACAGGTGAC
>NW_016693580.1:0-1577 GCF_001604755.1 Lepidothrix coronata | reverse complement strand
AATTCTGTCTGAGCAATTAGAGTTTGAGACAGATATGGGATTTCCAGACCTCAAAATGTGTATTTATGTACCAGGGATTAAGAAGGTGAATAGGAAAAAAAAAAAAAAAAAAAGGCAGTTCTTTCAGGAAAAAAAAGGTCATTTTACACTACACATTTTTAGTTCAGTGGTCTGTGCAGTATCGCAGAAGCTGCCTGTAGACTTGGCAGTAAAGGAGGAGACCAAGGCAAGCTCTGTGTTATGCTCAGAGGGGAGGAAACAATTGAGCCATTAAAAAGAAAAATTCCTCCAAATAACTAAGTGCCAGGATATGAAGTAATAAATATTTGGTGCAACGCAAGAAGAATAACAGAGTTTTTATCCATACCAGTATGATATGGAAAGCTTATTTAAAACTCTGCTAAATCATGACCTCAGACTGGAGGACCTCATCACCGGAAAGGACTTCAAGGATTTGGATTCAGTGTTCTATGTGGGATGTTTTAGTGAAACAGCAGCTCTCTTCCAGCCTCCCTGTGCATGGACACTGCAGTTTCGCAGCGAGAATGCTTTTTGGCAGAAGACTGTAATTTGCATCCACAGTGGATTATTGTAAACCATACAGACACCTTTTGTGCAGAGTTTCCTTGTTGACTTGAGAAACAACTCTGGAGTACCAATACAAACAATACATTTCATGTTTTTTCGTGTATAGAAAAGTGGGAAATTAGCACATGGATGGACACCCTAAGTGAGAAGAGAGGAAGGCAAAATACTTTGCACAGCAGTTGAGCTGCAAAATTTCAAGGAGTAGAAAGGGGGTTGGTTCACATGGCTAAAATATAAATAAAGTTGTCTATAAACTCCTTTAATGGTGTTAGGAAATGTACATACACACCATTTCTTTAACAACATAAGGGAGAAAAAAAAATGTTGTCAATATTGTTGAAAGTGTTTTTGTATCAAAGGGTATCTGACTTTGAAATTTCAGGTGAGCTGTTGGAGCTTCTGTGTCTCTATAACACATCTAATGTGCTAACTTCACATCTATAAAAAGGACAGGGTTTTATAGGTCAGAGTAGAGATATATAAAAGTGAGAAGCAATGAAAAGGGGAATTAAAAAAACCCTAAAAAATCAAATTACTTGTTTTTTTAAAAAGTGTACTTAGAAAATAATATTCCATCTCCAACCTGTGGATAGACTATTTTGTCAAAACTTCAATGACATTCCGAGTTGAAGCCAAAATCTGCATTCATAAAACTTCTCACCTGTATGTAATGTATGTTAATGGAAGAAAGGAAATCTTTCCCCGTCTTTTATTCTCTCCTTCACAAAAAACATGTTTTCCTGATCAACCACGGAGTACTTATATATTACAGAATCACAGAACCATTTAGGTTGGAAAAGACCTCTAAGATCATCGAGTCCAATATATTGTTGTATAGAACAGTATTGTCACTTTTTTTCATAAGCAAGCCTATATGTTTATGGTTGGACTCGATGATCTTAGAGGTCTTTTCCAGCTTAAGTGATTCTATGATTCATTATATATGTAAAAATAATTTCAAATATGTATGTGTGTATATATATACATAC
>NW_016693579.1:0-1577 GCF_001604755.1 Lepidothrix coronata | reverse complement strand
AGGAAACGATGAAATTATAATTTAGAAATCAGGAAAAAAATGGCTAAAAATAAGAAAATACGAATAATATCGATAATGACGCATTGATATAATAAATCGATAAAAAATATTGAAATGGAAAAAGGAGAAAAATGACCAAATAAAAATTATATCAGTAATAATGTAATAATATAATAAAGTAAAAAATAGTAATGAGACAAGAATAAAAGTAATTTTAAAAAATAAAAAATATTAATGTCATAATAAAATAAAATAAAAAATGTAGTCATGAAATAAAAATGAAAATAAAAAATAGAAATATTAATGTAATATAAAATAAAATAAAAATATAGTCATGAAATAAAAATGAAAATAATAAAATAAAAATATTAATGTAATAATAAAATAAAGAAAAAATGTAGTCATGAAATAAAAATGAAAATAAAAAATAAAAATATTAATGTAATAATGAAATAAAAATATAATAATGAAATAATAATAAATATAAAGTAAAATATAAATATTAATAATTAAATAGTATTATAATAAAATAGTAATATAATAAAATAATGTAAGAATAAAATAATAATAAAAATAACAACATGAAATAATATAAATATTAAAAATAATAATATAATGATAAAAATCATAACAAAATACTAAAAATATTTAAAAATAAAATAATGTAATAATAAAAATAATTGATAATAAAGAAAATAAGAAATTAGAAATAAAATAATAAAAATGATAACAATAATTATTTAATAAAATAATAATATAATTAAATAATTAAATAAAAATAAGGAAAATAAGAAAATAAGAAAAATAGCAAAAATAAAATAATAAATAATATAATAAAAATAATATAATAAAATAATAAAAATAATAAAATAAAAATAATAAAAATTAAGAAATAGATTAATAATACAGAAATAGTAATATAATAAAATAATAAAAATAATAAAACATAATAAACATAAAAAATAGAATAATAGAAAATTATTATATACTAAAATTATAATAAAATAATAAAATAAAATAATAAAATAAAATAATAAAAATAAGAAATAATAAAAATAACAAAAATAAAATAATAATAATAAATATATAATAATATTTAATATATATTTTATCTGTTATGTATAGTATAACATATAAAATATATTATATATAATATATAATATATAAAATATAAAATATAAAATATAATATATGATATATAATATATATTTAATTTAATATATAATATATAATATATAATATATAATATATAATTTATAATATATAATATATAATAATATATAATATCATATATAATATATGTATAATATAATAGAATATATAATATAATAATATCTAGTTTATGGCCGGGTTTTGCCAACGAAGATTTGGGAAGGGTTTCCCCTCAAAAACGTTGTTTTGTTCCCCTCAAAAATCCCTTTTTTCCCCTCACAAATGTTGGTTTTTCCCCTCAAAAATCCCTTTTCCCCCCCTGCAAAACCATCACTTTTCCCCCTGCAAAAACATCATTTTTCCCCTCAAAAATGTCATTTTTTTCCCCTCACAAATCTTGGTTTTTTCCCTCAAAAATCCCTTTT
>NW_016693578.1:0-1580 GCF_001604755.1 Lepidothrix coronata | reverse complement strand
GGAATTTTGGCTTTGATTTCAAGGCACTAAACGTGTTTAGAAAAGTTGCTTTACTTAGAGATTGACATCCTCTAAAAGAAAAGGCATGGCTGGCTAATTGGTGAAATCACAGTGGTGCCAGCCTGGAGGATAAGGAAATACTCTCCTGTTTTAGTAGATGGCAGCACACAGAGAGCTATTGGGTCTTCTTTTAGCCTGGGGAGAGAGGTTAGAATTGCTTTGTCTTGTTGGAATGTGCTGTGCATCCTCAGGGACAAGATAGGATAAAATAGAAGCAAAGAGAGAAAAGGGAACTGCACTGAATAAATACTAGTGTGGCATGCTGTATGGTGCACATCCGTAATCAAAGGTTTCTATGTAGGGTACAAACTTCGGGCTCTTAAAACGGGGTGTTGCAGTGGTCTGCTGGCTCGACTCACAGGGATGGCATGTTTATCTTTAATGTGTTTCAGTGACTCTGTAATTTTAATGCTATTAGACCACTCCTGTGGTTTGCTTTGTTCTGTGGAACCTGAACAGTGTTTTCAAAGTCACTTTGGCATCTCTTGCACTCGGATGAGAGGAGCTATTCTAGTTGGATGAGAGAATTGATGGAGGGCTGAAAATCAAAACATACCAGAAAAAACTGCCGGGCAAAGAACACAATGGGGATCACGTTAAAGCCAATATGCTCCAGTTTCAGGGTTAATACTATTATCAGGGGTAAGGAATCCTCAAGGCTGTTCATTTTGAATGCCTGTCTTCTCTGTGCAACACAGGACTTGGAACTAAGCTGTAACGTGTAGGCATAAAAGAGAAGGAGCTTGAAGTAGAATCTCTTGAACTGACCCATTCATGTGTGTGTAGGAGAACAAGATGATTTAGATATACTTGGTGCAACTATTTGTATACTTGCATGCAGGGCTTTATTTTGTGTTTCCAGGAGAGACCTGGTTGAGGCTGACTTTAAGAGCTGGTAAGGGATGGAGCACTTTGGCTCCAGTTCAGGAAAGCATAATGTTCAGCACTCAGGAGGATTTATTTGCATCCTTAAAGTCAAGCACACTTGAGTGCCCTCTTGGCCCACAGCCCACTTGTGTAGCACCTTGCAGAACCAAGTTTAGAATGGTGGAGGGGGCAGAGAAGTCTTAGCTAATGGCATTGCGTCCAGTGCCTGAAAATAGATGTGGTGCATTGGCCTTAAGCCCTCTCCTCCTGTTGCTGTTGTTGTTGTTGTTCTTCTTCTGGAAACTTTCCAAACTGATTGGGAAAAGTCCTTGCAGGACTGAACCCCGTATCTCGTAAGCTTGTGCAAAGCTCTTGCTGACTTCATTGGGGCAGGGTTTGGTGGTTGGCCTTTAGAGTCTAATCAGAAAGGCATGTCTATCCTGTGACAAGAGAAAGGCTTTAGTGGCTGTAACTCTCCGTTGCCAGCTCAGCAAATGTATCTTCACTGAAGTGGTAGATGGTCAGCTGCTTTGTGGGCTCTTCCACTGCTGATTCTCGCAGGGTCAGGGAGCAGCTGGCACAGGGCTCTGCCCACACATCTGCAACCAGGTGCTGCGGCAAGGCAGAGCCCTGGGCCGTCTTCTCCTCTCTCC
>NW_016693577.1:0-1581 GCF_001604755.1 Lepidothrix coronata | reverse complement strand
CTTGGGTTGACTTTTGGGGTCTCCATTGACCTCGGCTTGACCAACCCTTGACTTGAGAGTCTCCATTGACCTTGGGTTGACTTTTGGGGTCTCCACTGACTTCGGCTTGACTTTTGGGGTCTTCATTGACCTCGGCTTGACTTTTGGGGTCTTCATTGACCTCGGGTTGACCCAACCTTGACTTGAGAGTCTCCACTGACCTCGAGTTGACTTTTGGGATCTCCATTGACCTCGAGTTGACCCAACCTTGACTTGAGAGTCTCTATTGACCTGGGGTTGACTTTTGGGGTCTCCATTGACCTCAGGTTGACCCAACCTTGACTTGAGAGTCTCCATTGACCTTGGGTTGACTTTTGGGGTCTCTATTGACCTTGGGTTGACTCTTGGTGTCTCCATTGACCTTGGCTTGACCAACCCTTGACTTGAGAGTCTCCATTGGCCTCGGGTTGACTTTTGGTGTCTCCATTGACCTCGGGTTGACTTTTGGGGCCTCCATTGACCTCGGTTTGACTTTTGGGGTCTCCAACCCCTTGGGTTGACCCAACCTTGACTTTTGGGGTCTCCATTGACCCCGACTTGCCCAACCCTTGACTTTTGGGGCCTCCATTGACCTCGAGTTGACTTTTGGGGTCTCCATTGACCTTGGGTTGACTTTTGGGGCCTCCATTGACCCCGACTTGCCCAACCCTTGACTTTTGGGGTCTCCATTGACCCCGACTTGCCCAACCCTTGACTTTTGGGGTCTCCATTGACCTTGGGTTGACTTTTGGGGTCTCCATTGACCTCGGGTTGACTTTTGGGGTCTCCATTGACCTCGGGTTGACTTTTGGGGTCTTCATTGACCTTGGGTTGACTTTTGGGATCTCCATGGACCTCGGGTTGACCAACCCTTGACTTTTGGGGCCTCCATTGACCTCGAGTTGACTTTTGGGGTCTCCATTGACCTCGGGTTGACTTTTGGGGCCTCCATTGACCTCGGGTTGACTTTTGGGGCCTCCATTGACCTCGAGTTGCCCAACCCTTGACTTGAGAGTCTCCATTGACCTCGAGTTGACTTTTGGGGTCTCCATTGACCTCGGGTTGACTTTTGGGGCCTCCATTGACCTTGGGTTGACTTTTGGGGCCTCCATTGACCCCGACTTGCCCAACCCTTGACTTTTGGGGCCTCCATTGACCTCAGCTTGACTTTTGGGGCCTCCACCGCCCCCGCCTCCGCCCCTCTCCAACCTCCTCCTCCCCCCCTCTCCCCCAGGCTCCTCCTCCTCCCCCGGCGGCGTCGGCGTCTTCCTGCTGGGCCCGTCTCCGTCGGCGCTCTACGTGTCGCAGGCGCCGCGCCTGACGTGCCTGGCCACCAGCCTGCCCAGCGACGAGGGGCTGACGGTGACGTGGAGCCGCGGCGGCGCCGGCGCCCGGGGCGGGCTGAGGCCCCTCCCGCTGCGCTTGACGCCGCACGTCAACGGGACGTTCACGGCCGCGAGCGAGCTGCCGGTGACGGCGGCCGACTGGGAGAGCGGCGACGAGTTCACCTGCACGGTGACCCACGGCGAGATGCCCGCGCCCGTCGCAAGGAGGGTCAAGAGG
>NW_016693576.1:0-1582 GCF_001604755.1 Lepidothrix coronata | reverse complement strand
TGGAAGGTGTCCCTGCCCATGGCAGGGGTGGCACTGGATGGTCTTTAAGGTCCCTTCCAACCCAAACCATGCTGTGATTCTGTGGTGACTCCACCCCTGCCCTGGGCAGCCCGTTCCATGCCTGACCATTCTTCACCTTGCAGACATTTTCCCCGGTATCCAATATGAACTTCCCCTGATCCTGAGCCTTCCTAAGCACATTTTCTCACCCAAGGCACCTCCAGGAGTGCCTCAAACCCTTGGAAGAAACACCTCTGCCCAGCAGCACAGCTCAGGTGCAGTTTGTACCCCAGGATGACACAGAGGTGTCTGGAGAGACCAGAGAGTCTTCCCACTCCATGGCTGCTCTCCTGGAGCATCCCAGTGTTTAACCTGTGGACACTTGTCCTTCATTTTATCACCAAAATTTTACAAACAGACACCAGGAAACAGAAGGAATCACAGGATGGCTGAGGTGGGGAGAGACCTCTGGATATCATCTCATCCAACGCCAGGACGTGAAGTAACGAAGGATTATTGGAAGTCTGGCTGAGGAGACAATCCCATCCCTGTGTCCTTAGTCACACTAATCGGAAAATCACACATTAATGTGTCCTGAAGCCCTCAAATATGGCTCTCAAATGTTCCCAAGAAGCTTCAGGGCTGGAGAAGTAACTCTGGGTGTGCAGCACTCGAGGAGATTGTGACACCTCAGAGCACAAAGGAGAGTAAATTAAAAAAGCCTCTGTGGGCTCCTCAAGCCTTGGGTCCTTCCTGAACAGGACACACGAGGTTGGGCCCTTCCTGAACAAGCTTTCTGCCATTCTGATGAATCCTTTTTAATTCCTCAATAAAACCCTATTTATTTGATCATCCGAATTTTCCCTGCAATCCTGATTTCCCCAGAGCATCTCGCTAAGAGTGCAAAACTAAAAGGGGAAAAAAAGACAGAAAAGAGAACAAGAAAGGAGAAAGCACGAGTTCTTTTCTCTTTAATGAGTTCATTTGCTGGTGTTCAACTCACAGATTTGCTATTAATGTTAAATTAGGTGGTTAAATTAGCTAATTATGTAAAATGTGTACAATACTGTCCATTTGGGACAACCAGCAAAGAAGAGCTACTCAGCTAAACTGGTGAAGCAGCTGCTTTTTAGACCAAATAAATTAGAAATACTGGAAACATTCAAATAAATTAGTGGCATCTGGCCAGTATCCTGAGTGTCCAAGTGTCCAGGATCTGAGCAACCTGGGATAGTGGAAGGTGTCTCTGCCCATGGCAGGGGGTTGGAATGAGATGATCTTTAAGGTCCCTTCCAACCCAAAATATTCTGGGATTCTCTGAATGAACAGGCCACGTGGTTTTGAGGGAGCTGGGTTAATACATTCTGTATTTTTACATTTTAATCTGCATAGTTACAGACTGGGTGTGTTTGCATTTACTTTACACCCGTCAGTAAATGGGAGAGTCCCTGTTAGTCCAGTGTCGTGGGACATTCAGGAATTCTTCTCCTGGCTCTGCCATCCCCCTGTGGCTTGAACCTGGGGAAGTCACACAATCACAGAATCATCTAGGTTGGAGAAGACCTCCGAGATCATCAAGTCC
>NW_016693575.1:0-1582 GCF_001604755.1 Lepidothrix coronata | reverse complement strand
CAAATGGAACCTACCACGAATCAATATATAATATTGGGTACCTCACATAATATGCATATGCAAAGTATTTTTCTGAAAAGGACTGCGACAACCACCTTACCTTTTTCCTATCCCGGATGATTGCTCTTCAATAAATACGATCTGAGACAGAGGTACAGCAATGCAGCACTCCTGGAACAAACAACACAAGCATAAGTGAAATTAAAGCTACATCCTGACTACTCATTCTCTAAACCCAGGTGTTGTCTTTCCCCACTTCACAGACAGTACGGATTTCTACAGGTGCTGCCTGAGGCACTCGATATGAAATATGATGGTAACAATAGAAACAATCTATTAAAGAGAAATATATGTAGAAAAATAACATAAAACTGAAACTGAGTTCTAGTCAATAAAAAAAACAACCAACAAATTTAAGTGTCAGTGAGTCAACTTTCTAAGATCTGAAGATTTGTTAAATTTCCAAGTTCAAAATTTAAACACTAAAACTGACACACTACTGCATCTTATCCCTGTAGGTGCACAATACCCATAGGTTCTTAACATTTTTGCACTGATTTTATTTGGG
Source organism: Lepidothrix coronata (assembly GCF_001604755.1). NCBI lineage: Eukaryota > Metazoa > Chordata > Aves > Passeriformes > Pipridae > Lepidothrix > Lepidothrix coronata. The sequence goes on along the minus strand of NW_016693575.1, from coordinate 1,014 downwards.
AGCTAAAACAATATCCAAAATCAGCAGCCTTGTAAATGTTGAATCTCTGAAAAACTAGACTACTGTCTGAGTGCAATAGGAATTTTTCCATTTATCCTACACTGAAGGACTGAATCCAGCGCTTGACGCATTTCAAGACACATTTACTGGACTGTGCTTTAGACAAAACAAAGAAGAGCAAGAAATAAGACTGTATCCATCTGTCGGAGACTAAGCTAAAATATGCATCTGAGACAAATTGCTACGGGAATGATTCAAAGCATCTAAGTAGGTGCCTGGTCTTGTTTTTGTGAACATCCTTTGGGGAACATAAGTTTCCACACAACAGTTTGATGAGTGACACAGTCACACAGAATAAAGGAAACACAGGTTGCATTCCCTCTTTGGACCTCTCTTTTCCACCTGCCATCAGGGTGTGCCTAGCACCACTTTACAATGAACACTGTAAGAGGGGCCTCTCAACCCCTACTACCAAAATTGCTCCTCTTTACATGGAATAATTAAATAACCATTAAATTGGAGATCAGGTAAGTATACATGAAGGAACTCCAACTAATAAGTAGATCTCTTATCGGCAAAAAACATGGGTTGTACTTCCTATTCTTAAAAACTCTTTATGCAAAGTTACCCAGATTCTTCTATGGCTCCAGTTTCTATAGCCATTATGTAGAACAGTTACTGTTTGTAAAACACCCACAAAATTCTGGACACCTTAAAGACACGCGATATGATACTTCTGTTAAAAAAACAATTTGAAAACAACAAAAAGTTCAACTATATATAGCATGCACACTGTCAAAATGATTGATTCATTTAGTTCACATCTAGAAAGTTATGAACTCGTTGTAAGTACAAGGGCTTACAATGACTCCTTCCTCATTAGAGAACTAGACAAAGGAATACAAAAATAGAAATGTGTTAAAAATGCTGTGTGTTTATTTGGAAATCTTTTTTCTAATGTCTCATGCTCACATTATGCATGATTTTATCATTTAAAATGCTGTACAAAACATA
>NW_016693574.1:0-1583 GCF_001604755.1 Lepidothrix coronata | reverse complement strand
GACCCAAAATGACCCAAAAGAACCCAAGATGACCCAAACTGACCCAAAATTACCCAAAACGACCCAAAACGACCCCAAAATAACCCCCTAAAAATCCCTTTTTTGCTCCATCTTGACTTCGACCAAAAACCCCTCAAATCAACCCAAACGGCCCCAAATTAACCCAAAATTAGGTCAAAGACACTCCCCACCCCCACCCCCGCCCAGAACAACCCGAAACGACCCCAAAATGACCCCGAAATGACCCAAAACGACCCCAAGCAACCCAAAACAACCCCAAAGAACCCAAAATGACCCAAAATGACCCAAAACGACCCAAAACGACCCAAAATGACCCAAAATGACCCAAAACAACCCCAAACAATCCAAAATGACCCAAAATGACCCAAAACAACCCAAAACGACCCCAAACAATCCAAAACGACCCCAAAGAACCCAAAATGTCCCCAAACGACCCAAAATGACCCAAAATGTCCCCAAACAACCCAAAACGACCCCAAACAATCCAAAATGACCCAAAATGACCCAAAACAACCCAAAATGACCCCAAATTACCCAAAATGACCCAAATTACCCAAAACAACCCAGAATGACCCTAAAACACCCCAAAAAAACCAAAACAACCCAAAATGACCCAAACTGACCCAAAATGACCCAAAACGACCCAAAACAATCCAAAATGACCCCAAAAAACCCAAAATGACCCAAAATTACCCAAAATGACCCAAACAACCCAAAAAACCCCAAAACAACCCAAAATGACCCAAAACAATCCAAAACGACCCCAAACAACCCAAAATGACCCAAAACGACCCAGAACAACCCAAAATGACCCAAAATGACCCAAAACGACCCAAACAACCCAAAAAACCCCAAAACAACACATAATGACCCAAAACAATCCAAAACTACCCCAAACTACCCAAAACGACCCAAAACGACCCAAAATGACCAAAAACGACCCAAAATGACCCAAAATGACCCAAAACGACCCAAAATAACCCAGAACGGCCTTAAAACACCACAAAAAAACCAAAACAACCCAAAATGACCCAAACTGACCCAAAACGACCCAAAACAATCCAAAATGACCCCAAATTACCCAAAATGGCCCAGAACAACCCAAAATGACCCAGAAAACCCAAAAATGACCCCAAAATGACCCAAAATTACCCAAAACGACCCCAAAACAACCCCAAATGACCCAAAATGACCCAAAATTACCCAAAATGACCAAAACGACCCAAATAACCCAAAACGACCCCAAATTACCCAAAATGACCCAAAACCACCCAAAACTCCCCAAAACGATCCAAAACGACCCCAAAAAAAACCAAATTAACCCAAAACGACCCAAAATGACCCAAACAACCCAAAATGACCCAAAACAAGCCCAAACGACTCCAAAAAACCCAAAAATGACCCAAAAGGACCCTAAATTGACCCAAAACAACCCAAAACGACCCAAAAAAAACCCAAACAAACTAAAACAACCCAAAATAACCCAAAATGACCCCAAAACAACCCAAAACTCCCCAAAACGACCCGAAACAGCACAAAACTCCCCAAAATGACCCAAAACA
>NW_016693573.1:0-1584 GCF_001604755.1 Lepidothrix coronata | reverse complement strand
TTTCCACCAGATATCAATATAGTGTTCTTCTTTTTGGGGCCTCCCTACACTTGAAAATTTGGAAGAACGGCAGGGGTTTGATTTTTGCGTTAGCCCTTAACCACAAAGCTTACATCCCCAAACATCTCTGAAACTATATACCAAAGATAATGAGGAACAAGAAGTCTGTTGCTAAGGCAGAGAATGATTTTTGTTTACCAAATCAAGATTAGGCTCTGTGGGTGCTGAATTGAAATAAAATTTCTTTTAAATAGAGCTCTGAGAAATCAATTGTAACCAGCAGTTAATGACCAGTTAAGAACAGCTTGAGGGAAAGCCAAGGGCAGTCAAAGCTCCAGCAAATTAGTTATTAACTGTGCTAATTAATGATATTGCAGAGATTATTGGTATTATAAACTGTAATCAATCAGGTTTATCATCGTGTCTAAGAAAAGGTTTGCAAGTAACAATATTTTATGGATGCAGCTCTGCACTTCCAATTTTAATTAATATGATAATCCAAGTATTCCAAGATGATGAATCCTACTTTCCCTTCCCAGGCAAATATAATCATGCATATTACCCATAATAATAAGTACCTCATGATAAAATGTGGTCAGATGAAATAAAAAGGACAATGGTCAAGGCATCGGGAGGCTTGCCATGGTTTATAGAAAGACCATACTAATAAAGAGGACTGTGATTGGATTCACTGTTCTATTTTTACTAATGATGCAAAGTCACAAATTTGAGTAATTCATGACTGTTTTTTGATTCAGTTCTGAAAATGTCAGTACATGTGTGAGACACTGGATCCAGATCTCACTGGTTTATTGATATGGGTCAGAAACAACTTACTATATGAGAGCATGTGTGTGTGGAGAAGAGCTGGGCTAGACAGGCAGGTACCCTGCCTTATCACATACGGCCTGCTGAGAGCACGTCCTGCAGCCCCAGGGCTGGCCCCTGAGAGCTCATGGCATAGCTGAAGGCCCTGTAGCCGAGCTGTCAGACAAAGCAAGCCTGCCTGGTAGCCTGCCCACAGCGTGCCCCTGGAGCCTGTGGTTGGCTGCAACACACCTCACTCTGGCCTGGAAGGCGCTGACTGGATATCCTGCCTGGGAGGGAAAACCAAACTATATAAATAAGAGAGACTCCATGTGAGCTCTCTCTTTCTCTTCCCATCCTCTCCTGCAGCTTCCATCATGTGAATCATCGAATCTTATTGGTAACTTTTTTTCTTTCCTCTCCTTCTCTCTCTCTTTCCTTTCTTTCTTTACTTTTTTAATCTATTTTCTTCTTTTACTCTTTTCCTTCTCTTGTGGGTAACTTTAAACCAATGAATTGTGTTTTACTAAAGCTGCTATATTGATTGTTTGTGGTGGGTGTTTTTTTCTGTGGAGTGGGTTTTTGTGCTGGGTGTTTTAGTGAAATGTTTTTTCTTGGTTGTATTTTACTCCTATAAAGCATTTTCTCAAAATGTCTTCTTTTTCTCACCAAATTAAAAGAATTCCTATTAGAGAAAGAGTGTGTGTCTCTTTCTCTGGACACGAATTTGAGGTTATTATGAACTGAAAGGCTTTTAAAAACTCTTGAATCAAATGT
>NW_016693572.1:0-1584 GCF_001604755.1 Lepidothrix coronata | reverse complement strand
GAACCTGGTTGAAACTAGTTATTATGATTTCATGCAGTTTCACAAGAAGTTATTTGCTTCATCACTTCTGTGGTTTTCAAAGCCTCCTAATGTAATTTTCCATGCATTTCCACTAAGTCATGCATTCCTGTGAATTTCTTAGAAACTCACTTACAAAGGTTACATCTCATAATGTGATCAATTTGCAATACCATTAAATTTGAAATATTTTTTAAACCACTAGAGATAGATCAGAGCTCCTGCCTTTGTTAATGCTTTTTCTGGAAGAACTGAATGGGGAGAGGAGACATAAACCATTACAGATCACCAATATTAAATATGCAGGGATAAACAACTGTGCCCACTCCAGCAGGGTTTGATATCTAGTAATTTATTACCTCTGCTTCTCCAGCAACTTGTATTGAGTTCCCTTCCCAGTGCACATGGAGACTAAAGTCTCAGGGACAGTTATCACTTTTCTTCTGGCACATCAGATAATCTGATCCATGTCCAAGGAAGCAAAAATAGCAGTGCTATGATTGTAAGTGTGGGCACTGTTTGGAGTATTTATGTCATTTGCTGTAAACACCTAACCTACCCATGATTCAAAACATCCAAAATTTGGGGTCGGTGTCCCATCAAAACAGAAACTCTGGCTCAGCATGAATGCAGCCAAGTTGTACACAAATCAGTATCCCAAGAGCTGTAAGTGTGGAACATATGTCAATCTCAAACCAGCCAGAATCCATATAGACTTAGCAAGGATTTAGTCTAGTCCTTTACCCAAATTGTCTGAGCTCATGGAGAAGACTTCTGTGGGAGGCTGCAGGAGACATCTGTACTAATTTAATGATTGTTGAATCACTGTCGGTTTTCTCTACCCACACAAGCTGGGCAGAGCTCCTATCACTCTGTGAGCACAGAACAGCCAAAACCCCAGATGGTCCTGTCCCCATTCAGCTGTTCCTTGCCTTTCTCTAATGTTCTTCTCAGAAAGAACAGGTGACCAGCTCTCCAGCATTCATATCTTTTGGGGCTGCAAGTAGCAGGACACACATGAGACTTAAGATAAGAGGCAAAGAATCACAGAATCACAAAACGGTTTGTGTTGGGAGAGATCTTAATGACTGATCATCTCATTCCACCCCCTGCCATGGGCAGGAACACCTTCCACTAGCCCAGGTTGCTCCAAGCCCCGTCCAACGTGGCCTTGGACACTTCCAGGGATCCAGGGGCAGCCACAGCTTCTCTGGGCAACCTGTGCCAGGGCCTCCCCACCCTCACAGGGAAGGATTTCTTCCCAATATCCCATCTAACCCTGCGCTCTGGCAGTGGGAAGCCATTCCCCCTTGTCCTGTCCCTCCAGGCCCTTGTCAAGAGTCTCTCTCCATCTTTCCTCTTGACCCCTTCAGGCCCTGCAAGGCCACAGTCAGGTCACCCCAAAGCTTCTCTTCTCCAGGCTCAACAATCCCAACTCTCTCAGCCTTCCCTCCCAGCTGAGCTGCTCCATCCCTCTGATCATCTTTGGGGCCTCCTCTGGACTCTCTCCAGCAGCTCCATGTCCTTGCTGTGCTGTTCCCCAGGGCTGGAGGCAGCACTCCAGAT
>NW_016693571.1:0-1585 GCF_001604755.1 Lepidothrix coronata | reverse complement strand
TTAGAGACAGGGAATTTTCCTTAACTCTGTAATTCCCAAAATACTGTTGTGTGGACTACAATATAAAACAGATAAATAATGCAGGGTATAACACAGATCAAGCTATAAATTAGCAGAAGTGTGTCCTGAGGCTTCTCTGGTAGTACATGCAATGCTTTACCCCTTAATTATCTTGTCAGGATAATTCCCTTTAATTATCTTGCCATAATAAATTCAGAAGGTGAATTAATGTGGAATAGTCAGGGAGCAACACGTGATTTTTGACAGCTTTGGATCCTCTGTCAAGGTTTTTGCTGACAAACCAGAATCCCTCTGCTCCCTCAAAGAGCTGTTGGATGTTAATAGTGCCCTATTTTCCTTCCATCCTGTTAAAAGAGGAAGGCAGAGCAGAGGGAATTGTGCAGTGAGTGGCAGAGCTGTGATTTGGGCTGTGGGAGATGGAGCTTGCTGGTGCTTAAATGGACCAGAGAAGTCCTGTAAACTTTTGTTGAGATAGTTTGCTGTTTGATTTGAAGGTTGTGGATTTTTTTTTTTTTGGAGGCTTTTTTTCAGATTAAAAAAAAAAAACCCTCTGTACAGAAGGAAAGCATTTTGCTGTGATTTAAAGGATTTATGATACACAGAGAGCCACTCAAGTTGGACAGGCCGAGTGTTCCCACAGCCCTCGTGGTGGGGGTGTCACAGCAGGGGCTGGAATTGGGGCTTTTCTTGCGCCAGTGGTATGAGAAATAAAAATATGGTGTATATATATATATATATATGTATTGTGAAGTTGTAAGATATCCAAGTTCCAAAGACTGAACTTGAGTATCAGGGTCTTTTTTGGCCGGATAAGGTGTTGTGGTCCCAACCACAAAAGGGAAATGTGAAAGTTCTTAAAAATTAAAACCTTTTGGGGCCATGTTGTACACGAGGTTCCTTTTCTCTTTGGCCTAAGAACAAAGGAAGATCCATCACCTTTGACAGGGAGTGGCTTGCAGGGATAAAGGGAAAAGCCCCTTTTCGCAGAAAAGAAACCTTTTTAGGTGAAAATGAATATATTAAACTCACCTGAAAAGGGTGGGCATTTTGTGAAACTATAAAATGTATGGAGTTTAAACTGAAGGGGTCTTCTCTCCCCGGAAACTTGGTGTGAGACCAGACCCTGCACGCTGAAAAAATCCTTCTTGTTTCATGAGTTTTTGCCGTCTTTCTAAATTCGAGGGAGGGATTTTTCTCACAGTGGTGTTTGAGGGGGAAGACTGGAATTGGGAGGATGGAGGTGCCTCTTTTCCCCAGTGCTGGTGGGGCCAGGAGGGACAAGGTGGGCTGGGCTGAATGCCCTGCCCGTTCCCTGAGCCAGAGCAGGAGCAGTGATCCCAATTCCATGGGTTAGGAGCCCTGGCTGTGTGATGTCCTCAGCCCTGAGCCCCCCCAGCCCCCTCAGTGCTGTCCTGCAGGGCTGTTCCAGCCCTCAGGGGCTGCTCCAGCAGCCACAGCCAGCCCAGGGAGCTCTGGAACACAGAGAGCCCAGAGAGCCTGGGATGGATCTTTGGGATCCTCGCCCAGAACTGGCTGGGTTGGGTGGGGCTGTCTCGTACCCACA
>NW_016693570.1:0-1585 GCF_001604755.1 Lepidothrix coronata | reverse complement strand
TTGGCCGTCACCTCCAGGTTGTCCCCGAGTTCGGCGTCCGGGGGCACGTCCAGGGTGACACTGAAGGTCACCTGGGGGGGGGGACACACCTGGGTCACCTGGCACGTGTCAGGTGACACGGGTGACACTCAGGTGACACACACAGGTGACATTCAGGTCACACAGGTGGCACAGGTGACACACAGGTGACACACGGGTGACACTCAGGTGACACACACAGGTGACATTCAGGTCACACAGGTGACACAGGTGAGACTCAGGTGACACTCAGGTGACATTCACGTGACACAGGTGACGCAGGTGAGACTCAGGTGAGTCCGGTGTGACACGGGTGGCACATGACAGGTGACACAGGTGACACTCAGGTGACACCCAGGTGACCCTGAGCTGATACAGGTGACATTCAGGTGACACAGGTGACACTCAGGTGACACACACAGGTGACATTCAGGTGACACAGGTGACACCCAGGTGACACCCAGGTGACCCTGAGCTGACACAGGTGACATTCAGGTGACACAGGTGACACTCAGGTGACACACACAGGTGACATTCAGGTGACACAGGTGACACAGGTGACACTCAGGTGAGTCCGGTGTGACACAGGTGGCACATGACAGGTGACACACAGGTGACTCAGGTGACACACAGGTGACTCAGGTGACATTCAGGTGACACACAGGTGACACACAGGTGACACAGGAGATGACACAGGAGGTGACACAGGTGACACACAGGTGACTCAGGTGACATTCAGGTGACATTCAGGTGACACACAGGTGACACACAGGTGACACACGGGTGACACACGGGTGACACAGGTGACATTCAGGTCACACAGGTGACGCAGGTGACACTCAGGTGAGTCCGGTGTGACACGGGTGACACATGACAGGTGACACAGGTGACACTCAGGTGACACCCAGGTGACCCTGAGCTGATACAGGTGACATTCAGGTGACACTCAGGTGACATTCAGGTGACACTCAGGTGACACAGGAGGTGACACAGGTGACACACAGGTAACGCAGGTGACACACAGGTGACACTCAGGTGACATTCAGGTCACACAGGTGACGCAGGTGAGACTCAGGTGAGTCCGGTGTGACACGGGTGACACATGACAGGTGACACCCAGGTGACCCTGAGCTGATACAGGTGACACACAGGTGACACTCAGGTGACACAGGAGGTGACACAGGTGACACACAGGTAACGCAGGTGACACACAGGTGACACAGAGGTGACACACAGGTGACATTCAGGTGACACACAGGTGGCACAGGTGACATGCAGGTGACATTCAGGTGACACAGGTGACACAGGTAACACATGACAGGTGGCACAGGAGGTGACACAGGTGACACAGGTGACATTCAGGTGACACTCAGGTGACACTCAGGTGACACTCAGGTGACATTCAGGTGACACAGGTGACCCTCAGGTGCCTCACCTGTTCCTGGGGTCTCATGACGGGGTGGTTCACCTGGCACAGGTGACACAGGTAACACACGACAGGTGACACAGGAGGTGACACAGGTGACACAGGTAACACACGACAGGTGACACAGGAGGTGACACAGGT
>NW_016693569.1:0-1586 GCF_001604755.1 Lepidothrix coronata | reverse complement strand
TCCAGTTCAGGCAGAAATGGTCAATCCTTCCCTCAGAGCGGGGAGTTCCATAAAAGGCTCAGAGCGGGGAGTTCCATAAAAGGTGTGAGGACAAGAGCATTCTCTTATCTCACAGGCCTCTTAACACCTAGCCTGATGAGTCAGGCTCTATGGGCGGAGGGTGTGAACAGTTTCTGGGTAATGGCATGGAAGGCTATAGAATACCATGATGAACTGATCTCAGCTGTCCTAACTAGGACACTACTCTTAAAATATTTAAACTGCAGTTCTGAAATGACACTACTCAGAAATATTACATCTAGGATAATAGCTATTTCCCAGCACTGAACCAAAAAAGTTTGTAATTGGTGTTTGCATTAGAGTTACCCTCTTATTAAGTGCATGTAAAACTAGTAATAACAGAAAAAAAGATTGGGCTTGTTTATAATTTTTTAATCAAGAGGTCTATTAACCTGTTCTATCCACGACTTCCCAAATAAGGCTTAAACACATTCACAAAGTGTGAATAGACATTTATACCAGCTCCAATTCAGAAGAGCACCACAACGTCTTAAAATGTCTAACATTAATAACAGTAGGTTTTGAAAATGCTAAAAAAATTTGATCTCCTGATGTTGAATTGTGTTCTTCAAGAGCTGGATTTCAATGCTTGGTTCCTGTTTGTCAAAACTGCTCAGATTTGCCATTCCTGTGAGGAGCATACTCCTACACACTAGCAGCCTTGGGTGTCATGGTCATTTGGGTGCCAGCCAATCTTTGCACGGTGTGACTTGGGTATGTCTTAAATATATTGACAAAATAACAAGCCTAAATTTCAACAGAAGAGTTTTTGGATTGAAAAGGATTTCATGTGCAGTCAAGAGGTAAAAATGCTGGGAAATAAGCTACTAGCCATACTGTCACAGCTGCACAATAATGCAATATTGATTTTAAACTTAAGTAGTTTTGAGATATAGGACAGTCATGAGGAAAACATGTCTCTGCCTAGTAGACCTAATTCAGATAAAACTGGATTCAATGCAAATCTTTGCATCAAACTGATAAAGAGTTTTGGAAGTCAAATATGCTACCCACAGCACATGCACTAATGCTCATTTTTCAGTTTTAGAACAGAAAATGCAAGACTAATAGAAATACTAATTTCTGAATGCTTTATGTACTTGAAATCATAAATCCTCTCCAGACTTTGAACAATTATCTCGAGCATCACTTTGTCAGAGAGCAGCAGAAGTGGGCTGCTTCATGGGAGAAGATGATTTGGGAGCTGAGGGTGACAGCCACATTAGCAGGGCAGTCACCTCACCGCCAAGGTGCAGTCCCCCATGGCACTCAAATAAGAAGAGCAGAGCAAGTGCTGTGTCCATAACCAGAGTCAGCCACAGCCCAGAAATTGCAAACTTTCAGAAACCTGGAAACTTTAAGAGGTCCTTACTGGCCCATGCTTACTATGCTATTAATGGCCAGTCTTCGCGAGCGAAGATTTTGGGAAAGGTCATTAACCCTTCAAGCCTGCGCAGTGGATTTTTTTTTTTAGGTGAGACCCAGCGTGCGCTGAACTGAGCCCACCCTTTAATCCTGAGGTTCAT
>NW_016693568.1:0-1587 GCF_001604755.1 Lepidothrix coronata | reverse complement strand
GTGTGTCTGAAAATGACTTGTCCAAGTTGTGAAATATGTATTTCTGGTGAGACATGGATGCTCTCAGGTGTGATCTGGTGTGCTGTGTGCCCCCTGCTTTTTACAGGGTATGTTCCTGCTAATCTGTTGAGGAAGAAAAGGTCCTTCTTAAAGCTGTGCAATGGTCTGTGGGAGAAAAGCGTTTATTTTAATTTCTAGAAAGAATATTCTTAGGAGACCAGCAGTCTCCTGGTGCTGACACTCTCAAGTGTTCACCTTCATAGCATCAGAACCACCAGGCTGAGTGGTGTGAATGGGGGTTGTTTTCTTGACCCTGTGCAGTAGTGTAGTTCTTTGGAGTCCATGGAAATTTGTCAGCTCCAGCATGGGAGGTAAAGTTGGATTCCATGCCCATCCCTTCCAGATTTTACCTGGAGAGTCGAGACATGAGCTGGGAATCTCTGGGAATTCATGAACTGCCTCTGAGATTAATTGGTTCCCCTGGCTTTGGGAGCACTGATACTGGGATGGATGGCTCTTGGAGCTGATAGTTCTGGGCTTGCTGTGCCTTCCTCTGCCTACTTTGAAGTGCATTGTCATGTTTGTAGAAGAATTTGGAGAAAATATAAAAGATTCTCAAAGAATAGAATAGAATCTGAAGATGTGTTTTTGATGCATTGAAAAAATAGCACTGCCAGTGTGGTGAAGTGAGTTGTCTCTCTGTAGATTAAAATCTCCAGTGTAGAAAGACTCGAGCTCAACATCTGGAGTTTGAAAGGCTTTGTGCAGCAAAGCCACAAACTGATTTGGATTAGTGAATTGGTGTACAGGGAGCTGGCAAAGGCAGCAGGAAGCTGTGATAGCACTTGAAAGCTGTGTAAGGAAAACATTCATGGACACCCATCCAGAGTTTCCCCTTCCATGTCTGGTGGGATGAGTGTTAACAGGGTGTGCAGGGCAGGTGTCTCCTGAAACTGTGCCTGCTGGGTGACAAAAGCACACCACCCTCCTGGAAATAATTCCTTAGGGAGGAGAAAAACAAATTCCATTTAGGCCTCTCGAGGAATGGGGAGCAAATGCTAATTCCCTTTCAGGGTCTGTTGCCATGGGGAGTCAGTTCAAATCCTTTCTAATGCCTTCCTCAGCAGCAAGTTGTGCTGACACATGCTTTTCATGGCTTCCCAGAAAGCAGAGAAATGACTTGGAACAAAAGCTCCCTGAGAGCTCAGAGCCCCGGGAAGAGCAGGGGCTGCTGTTGGGCCGGGGGTGGCACAGGTGGAGTTGTCCTGGGCACAGCCTGGCTCCTGCCTGCACAGGGGCAATGGGCACCAGGGAACTCCTGCCAGAGCCCAGGGACAGTGCTGGGCACTGAGCCCGACCTGCTGCTCTCCTGGGAAGGGAAAGGGTGGTTTAGAGAGCAAGTCCTGGGTGCCAGTCCTCTGGCATGACCCCAGCTGGACGAGTTAGGGTGAGGCTGAACCCCTCGTACCCCTGGTGCCCGTGAGAGGGAGGTGCAGCCACCCCCGCCTGCCTTCCACACCCTGCATGGCCCAGGTGGAGCTGGGTGCAGTGTCCTGAGTGTTCAGTGCAGGGCACAGGGAAGGGGCC
>NW_016693567.1:0-1587 GCF_001604755.1 Lepidothrix coronata | reverse complement strand
CTGAGAGTTTTAGATTAAAGATAGAAATGTTGCAGCATTAATTTGCTCTTGTTGGTTGTTAGACAATATATATGGGGGACAAATGCTGTGAATATTCCAAAGTGAGGGAAAAAAAATTATTAGATATCAGAAAGTCCTCAGAGGAGAGAATTCTGCATCCTCCAGAATGAGGAGCAGAGGTTAAATGAAGCTTTTTTCTGGTTTCTAGTGAAAGTTGAGTTTGCACCATATCTTTTCCCTCAGCAGCACTAATAAGGCCTCTTACCTTTGCCCAGTTGTCTGTTTTCACAGTGCATGATGGAACTTCATCTCTGAAAGATATATAAAATATGGTTGAAATGAGTCAACAAAATCAAGAGTTGTCAGAGGGGGTGGTCAGCTCTGTACACAGGCAGTTAGTCCAAGGTTTAGCCAACCCTAAACCAGTTGCCTAAGTTGCCTGAACTGTCCCTGGAGAAAGGTGTAGGAGACCTCAGATCTCGCAAGGGAGAATCAGCATGTGTTACTTTCATACCTCTCTCTTCTGACCCAAGCAGGAACTCAAGATTTTGGCTTTTCCTCATGTGTTTGTATTTTTCCTTACTTTTCAATGCAATTGCTTCTAAAATTCATTTCCCTTCTTGTTTCCACCAACTTAAGTTAGTTCTAGTTCTGAGCACACTAACTTCGGTTTCTGAGGAGAAGTCAGGTAGAATTTAGATTGTACTGTCCTGGATCACTGTGTTGGGAAGAGTTAAGTGTTACGTCCCAGCAGCAATTTCTGGCATTGCAAAAGCAGCAAAATTTCCTAAGCATCTGTGGGAGATTTTCAGCTAGGAAGAGAGGTGTCTATTACTTTTAGATGCCTGAGTTTCAGGTAGAAGTTAAATACATTGCATCCTGCCATTAATCCCCTAAGAAAATCAGGTTAAAAATATCACTGAGAACCTTATGTTCTGTGCACAATTAGCTTTTATTGGCTTAGTGAAAAACTAACAAGACATGAAAGATGTTTTTAAAAGAGAAATTCCAAACACAAAGACTGATTTGATACTGGCTAGTGTTGCATCCACACTAGAGAAGATCAGCGTGGCCCATAGTATGAAAACTAACAGGCTGCTCTGTCCAGCAAATCATCTAGAACCAGATTTCCCTTCACATGTCAAAGAGTCCATTTCATGAAACAGTGTAGACAGAAGAGACCCAAACAGAAAATTACTATATAAGCAAAGCATTTTGGCTTAAGACTTTAAGAACGTAGAGAGATTACCATTTTGTGACTCGCAGATTTCTGTTGTACATTCATGCTTAGGTAATCTCTTTCCAGATGTACATCTTTTGTTTAAAATGGCTTATGGCTAATTCTTTTTGATTCACAGAAGGATTTGATTGAAAAGAGCGAGTAAAGCTGGAGAAACCTTACAAATGCAATGGCTGGGATCTTTCTTTTCTGTTGCCAGGGCAGAGGTTTCCATTGTTTGTTTGTACAATAATTTATCTGGAACAGCAGAAGGTGTTTTCAATGAATGAACCACCTGTGTAAAAATACAGGAAACAGAAGAAAGATAGCTTTCAACATTAGTTATTTGTATATGTAAAAAAGAAAAA
>NW_016693566.1:0-1587 GCF_001604755.1 Lepidothrix coronata | reverse complement strand
GGCTGACGAGCTCCATCTGCCTGGGGGGCCGGGAATCGAACCCGGGTCGCAGCGGTGAGAGTCCTGCACTCTAACCACTAGACCACCATAGGCCCCATATATATATAGTTAAAAGAAAAGTGTAATTGCATTTCATAGGTGTCTCTGTAATCTCTGCCTGTGTATCTGACCCAGTATTTCTCAAAGTATCAATCAGTCTTTCTGTAAATTATTTTTTTTTAAAGCACAGATGTCCTATTTCTTTAGTAATAATGTATTTTAAGATAAAAAGCTTGAAACAAGTTTCCGTGGATTAGTCTTTTTGAATATTTATTAGGCAATTCACTTTTTCTGGGGTACTTAGAATATCCCAGCATATAGATGTGTATATACAGGATGCTGTATGGCGGTAGTGTAGTAACTCTCTCTTCAGTTTGGTATGCTTTATGGGGAATTCAGGTTTTTTAAGCTGTTTGTTTGAATAAAGTAAGTTTGGGCATAATTTTGTTTGTTAGTATTTGAATGCTTGAATCGTGATTTTTGTCATCATCAGATGTGACTTAACTTCTGACACCATAAAACCTCAGCTCAGGTCTGGTGTCACATGCAGGTTGTGGTTACTGACGATGTTTTTTCTGGCTTTTATAACTCCATCGCCATGACACATGGATATCTGTTGTATCCAGCTTTTAATGTGTGGGAATCTGCCCTCTGTGTGATCCTACTATGTAAAAGTGATATTCCTCCTATTTTGATGGAACTGTGTTTCGTAGAAATAAAACGTGTAGGTTTTGCTAGACTTGTTTTCGTTCACAGGAACTTCCGTGGTTCAGATGAATAAAAAAAGAAAAGGCTTAAATGGTATTAAAATCCCACTCTGAACTTTTGGAACAAAACAGGTAGAGTCTTTTTTAATACTAAAACTTTTTTACACTTGTGTTTGAAATTTTGGCTTGGAAAAATCAAGCTGGTTGTTTCATCAGAATAAACTACTTATAAAAACCCTGATTTTTGGAGGAGCTGGAGGATCCTTGGTGGAGAAATTTCCATCCTCCACACAGTCCTCTATATGGCTGGGATCACAGACTGTTTTTCACATGTTCACTTGTTCATCCCCAGGTAAAAAGACAGGAGGTGAGAGGTATGTCTCTTTGCCTGTCCAGTGTGTCCAGTGTTACAGTGGCTTGATAAAATGATTGTTCCCCTTTCAAAACAGAAGTGCTCAGGACTTGCACTTCTTGTTTTTGTTGTTTTTTTTTTTTTTTTTTGTTTGGTTTTTTTTTTTTCAGTAAAGCCCTGATGAAACTCTGAAGGTTATATTTGATTATCTGGACTGTATTTTTTCACAGATGTTTTGACCTTATTTTGGGAGCCCCTCAGTTTTTTAAAGAAAATCTGTCAAGCAGTTTTAGTACAGCTAAAGATAAATGAGAATTTGGGGGCTGTGTTTTACATAGATTTCAAGAAACTCTTTCTGGCTTTCTTAGCATTCCAGTTGACCCTGAGCGCAGTCTGTATGTGTGAGGTGCTGATTGATGGCATTTGTTCTGTTTCTGAATTGTGAAACTGTTTGTAAAATGCAGCATTTGCCTTTTTTTTTTTTTTTTT
>NW_016693565.1:0-1587 GCF_001604755.1 Lepidothrix coronata | reverse complement strand
CAGGGATGGGGCAGCCACAGCTTCTCTGGGCAACCTGTGCCAGGGCCTCACCCCCCTCGCAGGGAACAATTTCTTCCATATATACCACCTAAACCTGCTCTCTTTAACTTTGAAATCATGAAGATGCATCAGAAATTAAACTACTCTGCTCCAGGAGAAATTTCTCAGCTTCACTTGACATCTTCAGTTGCTTTAGAAAGGAAAATGTTCCTGGGGAAACGTTTCTCTAGTTAGAGGAGAATCATAAGGCTGCAAACCCAGTGAACCTGTCAGAAACTTCACAGCCACGCTCTTGGAAAAGCAACTGTTGCCTGGTTTTGTCTCATCCCTCTCAGATCAGTGTCAGGAAGGACTATCTGTGGTGGTGCTTTGCTATTTTCCCTCAGGCTCCAGGATCTCCAGCCCCTTGCTTTCATTTTGGATATACTACAAATGGCACTGCTGAGGTTCATCTGGCTCCTGCCAGCTGTAGAATTGTGGAATCAGGGAATACCTCGAGTTAGAATGGACCCATAGGGACTTTCTTTTAAAGCATTCCTTTATTTGAAATATCCAAGCCAGTGTTTCACCTGGTTCTAGTTTCAATTGTCCATATAAGCTTTGTTAAATATAACCTTAACCTAAACCTGTCCTCTCATAACATAATTATATATTGGAAGGTGCTGCTGCTGTAACCAGAATTTCAAAGGAAAGTCTCCCTAATCATGGAATTGTTTAGGTTGGAGAATCCCTCTAATATCATCAAAGCCAACTGTTAACCCCTCACTCAAAACCCCCTGTGTGTACATGTGTATGTACAGATACACATAAACACACAGAACATTGTAACTGGCAGCTATTTTTGCGTTATTTAATTACACTGATCTCTACCATTATTTATGGTAGATTTTCCTGAGCTGGGTAATGATCCCAGGCCTTTGACCTGGGATCTGCCTGTGACCTTCAGGGTTACTGCCCCATCCAGTGTCCTCTCACCTTCTGAAAATGGCTTTTCAAGGGTTTTGACACAGAGCACTTAAATATGTCCCTGGACATCAGTGTAAATTAATGTTTGTGCTTAACTGAGGGACACAGAGATTGGTACTGACCTTGGAGGGGCTTAACAGCAACCTAAAATAGACCTTGTGCAGTTCTCAGCTTAGTGCTGTCCCCAGGTGTCTCTGGATCTGGGAGTGGGGTCTCTCATCACACTGATGGGCAGGATTTGGCCCCCAGCATTTCTCCCAGTGCCAAAGTGCCAGGCAGGGCTTCACTCCTGACCCAGCCTGGTCAAAGTGCACAGGGATGCCCTGGGCACTGCTTCCCAGCTGGGCTTTCTGCTCAGGCCCATGTGGGTCTTCAATACATAAATTCCTTTTTGTTTGTTCATCTGCTGGTTCTTTTGTGTGTTATAACACTGGGCATAAGGGGATGAGGGGATATTCAGAGACCTTCAGGCATCATGGAATGGTTCAGGTGGGAAGGACCTTAAAGCTCATCCAATCCCACCCCCTACCATGGGCAAGGACACCTTCCACTAGCCCAGGTTGCTCCAAGCCCCGTCCAACCTGGCCTTGGACATTTCCACAGATGGGGCAGCCACAGCTT
>NW_016693564.1:0-1588 GCF_001604755.1 Lepidothrix coronata | reverse complement strand
CACCTGAGCGTTTATTGTCACACCTGGGGGGGCGTTTCACACCTGAGGCCGCGCCTGGGGGGGGTGAGGAGACCCCAAAGCCCCCCAAAATCCCCACCCAATCGCCCCAAATGCCCCTTAAACCCCCTCCATCCCCAGCCCGGCTCTGCCTTCAGGGGTCCCTCCACCCCCTCCCCCCAGCAGCGCTTTTGGGGTCCCGGAAGGGTCAAAACTGAGGCAAAAAGCTCCAAGTTCGGGTCTTTGCCCCAAACCCGCCGTTAGGAGCGGGCGGGAAAAGCGCGTGCGCGGCGAGGGGGCGGGGCCACGCATGCGCCGCCCCGCCCACTCAGCGGCCGCGCGTGCGCAGCGCCCTCCGCGGCCGTTAAGCGCCACTATCCGGGTCCTGGCGGGCGCCATCTTTGTGGCGGGTGGAGGAGACGCGTCCAAAATGGCGGCTCCCAAGCGCCAGTAGCCGGCGCGGCGGGCGGGCCCTTCTCGGCTTTTCAGCGCGGCGGCGGCGGCCCGGAGCGAGCGGCGGCGGCGGCGGGTAGCGGCGCCCGTGCTCTGAGGGCGGCGGGTGGCTGCAGGTGCGGAGCGGCGGCGGAGCGGCGCGGGGCGAGCGGCGCATCCGGGTCCCGCGGCCGCCGCCATCTTGGGCCGCCGCGGAGCCGCCGCGGGCTCCCCGCCCGCGCCATCTTGGGGCGCCGCCATCGGGGCTACCCCGGGAGGGGAGCGCGGGGAGGGCGGCGGGACCGGCGCGGTGAGGGCGGGACACGGGGGGCACCCACAGCTGCGCTCCCGCCCCGGGCAGGCGCCGCCATCTTGTGCGAGCGGCGGAGAGGAGGAGGAAGAGGAGGAGGCGGAGGAAGATCCGGGCACCGGGCGGCGCCATCTTGGACCCTCCTTTCCCACAGCAGCGCGCCGCCATCTTGTGACCCCTCCCCCGCGCACACGGGCACCGGCCGCTCCGCCGCCTTGGAGCCGCCGCGGTAGCGGAGCCGCACCCGGTAAGGGCGGGAGCGGACGGGGGGCTCTGGGAGTGGCTTGGGAAACGCGGGGGGGGCGGCGGGAGGAGGCACCGGGCGCCGGTTGTGCGGCGCGGGCGGCGCCATCTTGGGAGGGGCCGCGCGGGGTGTCAATGGCGACATCCGGGTCCTTCCCCCCCATCACCACCCCCGGGGCGCCATCCTAGGAGGGGCCCCGCCCACATCCGGGGCCCGCGCGCCGCCATCTTGGGAGTCCTGAGGGGGGCGGGGGGCGATTGCGGCGCCGGGCCTCCCTGAGACCCCCTCCCTCCCAAGACACCCTGAACCGTCCGCGCCTTTCGCGGTGGCGGAGCCGTGAGGCTTCAGAGCGGCTGTGGCCGCCCGTTACTCCCGAAAGCCCCGGGGAGGAGCAGCGGGAAAAGGAGGGGGCGTTGCCGGGGAGAGGGCGGGGCGCCCCAAGATGGCGGCGCCCATGGCGGGCTGAGCGCTCCGTACAGCGCCGAGCGCGCCGCGAGACGAGCCCGCGCCGCCCGCAGCGAGGCCGCGGGGCACTCGATGTGTGCAGGGGGGCGGCTCCGGGGCGGCAGAGAGCGATGGCGGGGGTGGGAGCGGGTGTGAGGGGC
>NW_016693563.1:0-1588 GCF_001604755.1 Lepidothrix coronata | reverse complement strand
GGGCTGCACAAGCCCAGGGCCGGATCCGCGTTAGGAAATCTCCCCACGGAGCCCGGGGACGGCTCGCTTGCGGTGAGGGCGGGCGGAAGTGACGCAGAGCGGGCGGAAGTAGCCGCGGCGGGGCTGGGCGGAAGTGCTGGCGAGAGCGGCGCGGTTCCGGCGTAGGTGAGTGGCAGGGCCTCCCCGTCCCGCGGGGTCCCCTGGGCCGGGCTGAGCCTCGCCTCACTCGGTGCAGCCCGCGGGGCCCCAGCGCTTCCCCTTTACCCTCGTGTAAAGAGGAGCGCGGCTACAGGAGCCGCGGCCCTCCGGGCCAGCGGCCGTGCCCCCCGTGCATAGAGATGCTGCGGGGCCTGTTCTGCTGGGTCTCTCCTCCCTCTTTCCCACCCTCCTCCGGTTAGAGGGGCCTCGCCTGGCCGAGTCTCCGTCTGCGGGTTTAAGACTTCGAGTCAGACTGTTTTGGGAAAGCCCGTGAGGGCTATGAAGGCAGTGGGAGCGCCGGGACGCATCACGTCTTTAGTGTGTTAATAGGAGCTTGTTGCTTTTCGTTTTATTTTGTGCTGTGATGGTGCCTGTTTATTGCAGAGGATCTTGAGGCAGGCTGGGCACAGCGGCGTTTCTGGAGGCAGGGTGCTGTGTGCATGCACACGGTATGTGCCCGGCAGGTAGAGTCACAGTCACCGAAACTTATGGGACCAGCCTGAGATGTAGAGCCTCTTTGAGAAGGATTTTTTGCACTGTTGACTCTTTGGACTGGGGTGTTCCTTCTGGGACGAGTGTCTTTACAGGTATCTGCCTTCCCCATAGCAGCTAAAACTTGCTACTTGTGTCGTGAAGTCTGGGTGTTTCAGATTGTTACTCATTACGATACTGTGTGCAGAAAGGGTTTTCGTGACAGAGCAGAGCATGCACATCATCATTTTGCAAAGGAGCCAGTGATCCTCAGTGAGGCTTTTGTTGACTGCTAATCTAGAGTGGGGAAATTGTACCTTTTCACTGGCTGCTGAGCTGCCCGGGAGAGACTGAGATGTGGCTCTCTGCTTCTCCTTTTGACTTCTTACCTCAACCAACAAGATCTGAAGAAAGAGGGTTTTTGTGACAGCAGGACGTTGTATTCTTCTTTCAGCCAAATCTGATAACTTTATCAAAAGAGTGCAAAGTTGTAGACTTCAGGATCGGTAAAAAACCTTCCTCAGGGGTCAGAAGTGACATCGGTAGGAGACGATTCTTTGCTTCTACCTATGTTTGCTGTCTTCTCTTTTGACTGTGTCTAGTTCATAGATGTTGTTGTAATGCAGGTGACTCCCTTGGGCTGTCAGGCTCTGCTGCTGCAGAAGAAAAATGCATTGTAAATGCAGACAGGCTAGAAGAAATTAAAAAACCTAACAGTATAGATCATATCAAGAAAATACAGTTTTTTGTAACCTGATGGAAACGGTAAAAAGCTTGCACAGGAGTGGATAGGTAGTTTGATCAAATGCTGTGCTTGAATCTTACATGTTTTCCTAGGACAAAATCCTCTCTGGGTTGCACATGCTGGCTGGCTGGTGGTCCCCCTTGGCAAACAGATTGTGTATGGTGAGTTTTGAAG
>NW_016693562.1:0-1588 GCF_001604755.1 Lepidothrix coronata | reverse complement strand
GGACATTTTGGGATCCCCCCGGACACTCTGGGGTCCCCTCAGACACTTTGGGGTCCCCCCAGGGATTGTGGAGTCCCAGCTCCCTCCTGCTCCGGTGCCCAACTCTCCCCCAACGCCCTCATCGTCCAGCACATTTTGGGGTTCCCCACACCCCCACACTCCCACTGTGCCTCCCTGAGAACATTTTGGGGTTCCCCCGGACACTTTGGGGTGTCCCCGGACACTTTGGGGTCCCCCCAGGGATTGTGGAGTCCCAACTCCCTCCCGCTCTCTTACCCAACTCCCCCCAACATCCTCAACCTCCAGCACATTCCAGGGTTCCCCACCCCCCCACACTCCCCCTGTGGGTATTTTGGGATCCCCCCCGGACATTTTGGGGTCCCCTCAGACACTCTGGGGTCCCCCCAAGGATTTTGAAGTCCCAGCTCCCTCCCGCTCTCTTACCCAACTCCCACCCAACGCCCTCACCTTCCAGCACATTTTGGGGTTCCCCACCCCCCCACACTCCCACTGTGCCTCCCTGAGAACATTTTGGGGTCCCCCCCGGACACTTTGGGGTCCCTCTGGACACTTTGGGGTCCCCCCAAGGATTGTGGAGTCCCAGCTCCCTCCTGCTCCAGTGCCCAACTCCCACCCAACACCCTCATCTTCCAGCACATTTTGGGGTCTCCACCCCCCTGCACTGCCCCTGAGGACATTTTGGGGTCCCCCCAGAGACTTTGGGGTCCCCTCAGACACTTTGGGGTCCCCCCAAGGATTGTGGAGTCCCAGCTCCCTCCCGCTCCGGTGCCCAACTCCCCCCAACACCCTCAACCTCCAGCACATTTTGGGGTTCCCCACCCCCCCACACTCCCCCTGTGGGTATTTTGGGATCCCCCCCGGACATTTTGGGGTGCCCTCTGGACACTTTGGGGTCCCCCCCAACACTTTGGGGTCCCCTCAGACACTCTGGGGTCCCCCCAGGGATTGTGGAGTCCCAGCTCCCTCCTGCTCCGGTGCCCAACTCCCCCCAACGCCGTCACCTTCCAGCACATCCCGGGATTCCCCCTCCCCCTGCGGATATTTTGGGGTCCCCCCCGTGTTTTGGGGTCCCCCCGTGTTTTGGGGTGCGGGTACCTCATGCTGTAGGCTCCTGCCCCCAGCTCCTGCCCGATGCCCGACAGGCTGGCGTCGAAGTCCTGCACCAGCCCCGACTCGATCACCTCGTCCGCCAGCGGCAGCTTCAGCGCCCACGCCATGGCCCCCCAAAAACGGGGGGTACCCCAAAACGGGGAGAGACCCTAAAAACGGGGGGACACCCCAAAAACGGGGGGACACCCCAAAAATGGGGGGACACCCCCAAAAACGGGGGCACCCCAAAACGGGGGGACACCCCAACAACGGGGGGACACCCCAAAAATGGGGGGACACCTCAAAAACGGGGGGACACCCCAAAAATGGGGGGACACCCCCAAAAACAGCGGGACACCCCAAAAATGGGGAGAGACACCAAAAACGGGGAGAGACCCCAAAAACGGGGGGACACCCCAAAAACGGCCGGGGGGGCCAATCGTGGGCTCTGGGGTCCCCCCCAAAAACGGGGGTTCTC
>NW_016693561.1:0-1589 GCF_001604755.1 Lepidothrix coronata | reverse complement strand
AGTTGCATCAGACCTGATATTATATATAGTGCATATAGAAACCAAATAACTTCGTTGTATTATAACTCTTTACTAGTTTTTGTGATTGTGATGGTTTCACTCAGGCCTTCCTGGAGACCAGCTTGTAACCAGGAAGGAACTAGGAAAGTGATCACGGAAGTATTCCATGCTATTCCTTTACGTAACTTGGAGTATAAATAAAGCCAGCAGGAGGGACCTCGCTCTCTTCCTTTCCGGCGAGGTTCGAGGACGGTGGGTCCCTGTCTCAGTCTGGCTTATCTGGAACTGAGGCCTACAGTGACTGCTGTTATCTGCCACGCGCGGGGGGAGAGCGCTGGGCCGTGTTGAGCCATCCTGCTTGTTCAAAGGGAAGTGGTGAGATTTTGCTAATTTACCTTCAGTTGGCTCGTTGACTTGTTTGGTCTTTGTCCCTTTTTGTCCTTTTCCCTTCTCCCTCCCCCCTCTTCCCTTTTAGGGAGCTGTTTAGGATTTCTGGAGTTATAGTGTATAATATTCTCATTGTATATATCTGTCTCATATGTAATATATATATATATTTTTGCTATAGCTTTAGTTGCTTAAGTCGTTTTTTTCTTCCCTCTCTGGGAAGCAAGTTCTTGTTGTCGGGTTTCGGGGACTTGGCAGGAAGCCAGCTCAAAACTTGCACAGTGATATATCCACCTGCTCTATTAAATTCTAGTTAATACTCCATATAGTTCTGAATGATAATGCTATATAGTTGTTTTTTTTTTCCAGATGATAAATGACATGAGGCATATTTTAGTCATGGAAAGTCTCCCTGCTGCTTAATTTTTAATTTGGCACCCATTGCCCATCCAGGTCCTTTGCACAAGAATGCTCTTCAATTGGTTACCAAGCAGCACTAGTAAATGGCAATGTTCTCACTTTACACTTCTCCTTGCTGAAATGCATCACATTTCTCTTAGCCCAGACTTTTTTTCCTCTGGATGTGATGTTTACCACTCAGTATGCCAACTGCTTCCACTAAGTTAATCTAAATCTGGCACACTCCAACTTCTGCTCTGAAGACTATTATTCAATAGTCTTTTATATTTTTAGACTTTACAAGAAATATATTGCTATAAAGTCGAGGTTCGGGAATTATTTTTGTTTATCTTATTTACTAAACTTAACTATAATCCTGAGATAAAGTCTTAGGGAAAAAAAGAAATTCTGGGAGGACCACTATATTGGAAGATAGAGCTTTTGAAAAAAGAAAAAAGAAAGTATTCAAAATGTAACTTTTTAGGTAACCACACTTGAGTAAATTTCGGGAAATTATTTTCATAGAGTCCAAAGTGAGTAGTACAGCTTTGTAAGCAATTTTTTGTGTGTATGCACAGCTGTGAAAGAGCAGGTTTAGATCAGATGCTAGGAAGAAATTGTTTGCTCTGAGGGTGGTGAAGCATGGTAACAAGCTGTCCAGAAAAACCGGGGAGGCCCCATCCCTGGAAGCGTTCAAGGCCAATTTGGATGGAGCTCTGAGGAACCTGGTCTAGTGAAAGGTGTCACTGTCCACAGCAGGGGGGTTAGAACTAGATGATCTTTAAGGTTCCTTCCAACCCAGG
>NW_016693560.1:0-1590 GCF_001604755.1 Lepidothrix coronata | reverse complement strand
TTTTTTTTTTTTTTTTTTATCACTGTCATTCTTTTGGACTCCAGAGGTGTAATCTGTTATGAAATGTGGTCATCTACAATGAGAACTGGTCACTTCAGGCTTCTAGTCAACAGAAAGAAATGGACAACTGCAAAACATGGTTCATTTTATCTCATATAAAAATATGAGATAAGTTGGATGAATCATATTCTAAAAATGTACAAAGGCCCTTGTGTGACTAGCTCAGGTAGAGGTCTCACTGATTGCCTTGCTTTGGCCAGACATAACCCATCCCTGTTAACTGTAAACTAACTGTAAACAAGAATATATACTGTCAGATTTACATACTAGGAAATTTGTGATGACTCCTCTCTAAAAGATTCATGTTTTCAGTCTAATTTAAGGGAATTATCTTTCAATATGAAACCCATACATAAGTACATTTCTAGAAATAAAAAGTTGAAAAAAGTTTTTAATAGTATAGGGGATGAGACTTAATGTAAATCATACTTTATGATTTTTCATTTTCTGAGAATACAGTGTTAGAGCATCTCACCCTCTTTTCTGTCTATGGAAATTCATCAGTATCTGCTGTTTTGACCTTTCTTGGGGAGTGGTAACCTTCCCCTTGTGCAACTCTGGGGTTACAGAGAAGCTTGAGCTTCATCTTTAGTACTGCTTCCCACCTGATGTGCACCTCCACTCACTTCGCCAGTCTGCTGATTGCAGTTCCTTAGAAGAAAATTCTGCAAAACGCCCTCTGTATTTCCAGATTGTTGTAACACAAAATGAGCAGAGATCTTTTAAAAATTGTTATGGAATGACAGTGTGCTTGAGTTTCCATTATAGGGTTAGCTCTAATAGTTATGACTACTCTTCTGGAAATGGTCTATGTCAAATGTCCTACACTGCTTTATTAAAAACCTGGGTTTTCTCAGCTCTGGTGTGTACACCCTTACAGTGCTGATACCAGAGCAAAGTGGTGTATTTTTTGCTGTCTCGGGAGCTGGTGGTGAGTTCAACAAATGCATATGGGTTTATGATACCACCTGCCTTGGGGGACTTAGTACCATCTGTCAGAACCTCTTTTCTGGCGGCAGTGGAGATTTGGACAATTATTGAGACTTCCTGGCTTCTCGAAAGGTTGAGCTCGATGAGATAGATCCTAGCCTAAATGCTGGAATCTTCCTTCTCACTTTTTAATAATTTGTGAAAAACGGTGGTTTTTACTCTAGCTCCACTTCTTAGTCTGGCACGTTGATGTAACAGCCTGGCACTCAAGGAGTTTTTATATTTACCCCTACGCTACCCATGGGTGTACTAGTAATAGCAAATGAACAAAATGAGTTCTAGAGGAGCAGAGAGATCAGACACACTCGGCATCTTCTGCTGCAGAGGCTTATGTAGGCTTTATCAGAGTTGGTGTGGTAGCGCCCTGGTATGTGAGGAAGGAGTAACTCCACCTGGGAGTTCCTCAGTGGGAAAACTGAAGCAATAAGTCTTTTCCTGCTTCTCAGGAAAGCATTGAAGCATCATAAGTCCCATTGAAATTGAACATGAAGCGAAAATGGTATTAATTAAATTCTTACCTGGGTTCGATTCCCAGCCCCC
>NW_016693559.1:0-1590 GCF_001604755.1 Lepidothrix coronata | reverse complement strand
GGGTTGTTCAGACTTGAGAAGAGAAGGCTCTGGGGAGACCTTCAAGCAGCCTTCCATTACCTGAAGGTGCAAGAAAGCTGGAGATGGACTCTATAATGATATGCAGTGATAGAAAGAGGGGAAGTGGAGTGTTTGATATTAGGAAGAAATTCTTGACTTTGAGAGCGGTAAGAGGTGAGAACAGATCGCCCAGAGAGGTTGTGGATGCCCCATCCCTGAAAATGTTCAAGGCCAGGTTGGATGGGGCTTTGAGTAACCTGGTGTAGTAGAATATGTCCCTGCCCATGGCAGGAGTGTTGGAGTCAGATGATGTCTTCCAACCCAAACCCTTCTATGATTATACGAATTCTTAAATTGCCTGAAAAAGAAGACCTATTTGTATCCTTCACACATTATGAAAACAAACTTGAATAGTTATAATTTTGTGGCATATTTGATTACTTAATGTTCACCTATTGTCTGACTCTACACAGATTTTTCTCTAGCTATCTGATGTTCTCTAGTGAGATATAAAGATGTTATTTATTACAGCATGCAGATTCGATCTCTAGAACTTTTGATATCTAGTCTTTTCTTACCATTCAGCCACTAATGCACTATGATCAAATTATCTCCTTATTACGCTTTAACTCAGGAGGTTTTTTGTGAGAAAAAAAGCGGAAGTTTGTGAGTGTATGACAGTAGACCATTTTACAGTCCTCAATTTTTGTTGATTTTATATATACCACACATGGAGTTTTTCATAAGAATTCTTTGCAGAACTAATGTAAATTTCTTGTAAAAGTATACATGCAATTATTCCAGAAACCATGACTTTTTTTTTTCTTACTGATAACAGTCATATATTGTCTGACTAAACCTAATACACGAAACTATACATTTTACTCCTACACCATGATGACACTTTTATCCTTCTAGTGAAGATTGAATTTTTTTCATTACCTTTATTTTCAGTCTCATTTCAGCCCAAGAAGTAAGAAAGTATTTTTTAGAAACTGTAATTAAGAAAGCGTAAGGAGATTATGCGTAAAGAATTGATGTTGAACATCATTTCTCTAAATATACTGTTGTAATGTTTTGTAAGCTATTTGTAAAACATTGATAACATATTACTTATTTTTGTGAGCATAAATATATCCTCTTTTTTGTCATACAATTCTCTTTGTAATATATTTCTGTTATAATAGCAATTTACTGGCTTTTAAGATAACTATAAAACATTATAACAAGT
Source organism: Lepidothrix coronata (assembly GCF_001604755.1). Classification (NCBI taxonomy): domain Eukaryota; kingdom Metazoa; phylum Chordata; class Aves; order Passeriformes; family Pipridae; genus Lepidothrix; species Lepidothrix coronata. Next base: position 359 of record NW_016693559.1, on the reverse strand, counting down.
ATTAAATTAAAATAGAACATTAAAGACATCAGCTGTCATATTTCTCTGGAAAAAAGTCAGAAAGTCAACAGCATAACTGAAAACTATTCTGTTCAAGCACTCATATTTATCATTAAGTTAATTATTCAAGTTGATAGGCATATTTGTGAACACTGCTTTCAAATTTTTAATAAAGGAAAGTATTTTTAAGAAGTAGGAGAAAAACAGAGCAGAAAATGGAGTATAAAGCATGTAAAATACCAAAAGGAGGAAATAGCTCTATGTCACAACTGATTCCAAAGTGGTACTGGAGACTGCACTGGGCTTGTCCAGGCTCAGTGCATCCTCAAGACTTATCTTGTCATACAGTTGTGTGGAAG
>NW_016693558.1:0-1590 GCF_001604755.1 Lepidothrix coronata | reverse complement strand
AGAGAAGGAATATATTTTTATTTTACACTTTGCAAAGGCTGAATGTGTGACCAGCTCTTTGTAGGAGGTTTTACCCAATCTAGGAAGAGCGGGAGAGCTTGGCTAACTCTGCTTGCTTCCTCCAAATAGGACAGGAAGCTTTGCTGAAACTCAGGCTCTGCCTTTCTGACACTGCTAATCACTAAACCTCATGTAAGTGCTTTCCCCACTTAGTGAAGCTGTGTTTCTCTGCTCTCTGAACTGCCTAATGACCAAATATTTGTGCTGTCCACAGGTGGCAAAAGCATGGTAATGGGTCATAATTCAGCCCAGCCCAGCATAACCTTCTTTGCCTTCTAAATTAAAACACAGCTGTCTTCTGGTGTGATATAAAGTGGCCTAATTTTGGAGGGATTGAGGGGTGAGCCATTTCAGGGAGATGAAAATTAATTTTGCTTTAATGATGTGAGCTGTTATGTCTATCAGAGCCCTGAATGCTTTCTTCACACTTGGACACAGTCGTTGACAGAGGCACTGCCTGCCTGTAATATTTTTTCCCCATTAAATTAGATTAGCTCACTTTAGGATTATATCTTTGAGTCTGATTGAACAAATGTAGCAATTTATCCAGGCGTTACAGGATTTCCCCATGGATGCTTGATGAGAGATGCTCCATGAGGATGATACACTTAATTAAAAGATGGAAGCTGAAGACTGATACAGATGTACCCTGACACAGCAGCTGGGTTTGTGTCAGGGTCCCTTTGCTTATTCAAATTGAAGCATGGGGATGAGAAGAAATCAAGGCTCTCATTGCAGAGGAAGGAATAAGCCCAGATCCCAGACAGGGTTATACAATGGAGTTTTAGCATCATCCCTGATGTGATTCAGTGTGGGGTTCCTGTAGGGGTTTGGCAGAGTGGGTTAATCTTGTGCTTTCCATGGCACGGAGGGGAGGGGGGAAAGGGGATGTGTGTGGGTGGCAGGGGGGGTGTCTCAGCCCTGCTGGTTTGCTTTATTTCCTCACAGTGGGGCTGGAAAATTATCAGAGAAGGGAGCTTGTGGGAGTCCTTCAAGGGGGTCGATACAGGATGGCTCCAACCCTTTTGCCTGGTTAATAAAAGAGCAATGTTTTGGTGATTGGCTTTTCTTCATCTGACATGCCCTCAATCTTCCATCACAAGAAAACCTTTCTTATCCTGGTCTTCTCCTTTATTTCAAAGGGGATTAAAACAAATGACAGTATTTTTCTTTCCCAGTAGAGGGAAGTATTGCCTAAATTGAGTTTTGTGTGTGACAGCCTCACAGCACCTTGTGCTAAAGGAGCTTCTCACAGCACTTATCCCAGGTAGTAAAAGGGTTTACAAAAAGCTGGGGTCTGTGAAAAGCAAAAGCACTCCACTTGAGCACCTAGCAGGGTGGGAGGGCACGGAAAAACCTTTCAAATTTGAAGAATAATACTTTTTTTTATTCCTTTTTGCCAAATGAAGTTCTCCAAGGAAAGTACTTCTAAAGCAGGTTTTCTTTTTTTAAGGGGAAAAAAACAAATAATGTGTTTTAAACAAAAACTTCTCCAAGCTCAGACTTTCAAGATCTGCAGATTTTTCAGTT
>NW_016693557.1:0-1592 GCF_001604755.1 Lepidothrix coronata | reverse complement strand
TGGATGTGGCATCAGTGCCATGGGCTGGGAACCACAGCGGGGTTGGATCAAGGGTTGGACTTGATGATCTCGGAGGTCCCTTCCAACCCAGCTGATTCTGGGATTCTGTGATTCTATAGCCAATATTTTCCATCATTTCCAAGATTGAGTTTAATGGGGAAAATAAAAACACATTTTCCCTGGCTTTGCCTCCTGCTAAATTGACCTGTGAGTATCTCCAAAGCCTGAGCACTTCAGAACAGGGACGAGTGCTTTTGGTGGGGTCAGGAAAATGCCTTTTTAACCTTGGAAAAACACTTGCATATTGGGAAAAACACTCTCTTCCTGGCACTGGCCGTGGAGCTCAGTGTGCGGGTTGATAGGGAGGATGGAAACTGCCCAAGGAGGCAGATTGTGGTGGCAATTCCTTTGTCCTCTCAGACTTGAGTCTGCCAGGTAAACCAGAGCATGGTTTCCGTGGAATCTGCTGGCTCATGCAGTGAGGAGGAGGAGGAGGTGGCTCTGCTGCATTTGCTTTATAAGGGAATTTAATTACAGAGGCTTAATTACATGATCACGGAGTGTTTGGTTTCCCAGCAGGTCGTGCCCTCGCTGTGTGCAGGGGGTGGACAGAGCTCACCAAAGGAGCTCCTGGTGCTCAGCTCCGTGGGGAAGCCCAGGAGAAACCAACCCCCTGCCCGAGGAGGAGAATGTGGAGCAAAACAAGACCTGAGGAGAAACGGGGATATTAAACACTTCCTGATTAAAGGAGCTCTGCCTGTTGTGTGGGCTGGAGAGCCTGCAATGAAGTGGTGCAGTGCACAGGGAGGGCTTTGGGAGCCTTAACTCAGCACTGCTTAATTTAGTCTGAGTGGTCGTGTTGTCTGACCATGATCTTCCAATTCCTGCCTCTGTGTCTGCAGAGAGCTCTGCACTGGGGGATCAGAGGTGTTCTTTATATAGCCATAATCACCATTTTGTCCTTTTTTCACCGGGCCTCGGCTGGAATTCGTGCACAGATGGTATTTTTAGGTGTGAATTTGAAGATGCAGTGGGCAGACTCAAAATTGTGAGCTGGGGCCCGTTGGAGCTGCAGAAATGCAAAGGAATTCTGCACAGGGTGCAAGGCTTGTGGGAATCATAGATCCCACATTGGATTGGGTTGGAATAGAGCTTAAAGCTCATCCAGTCCCATGGGCAGGAACAACTTCCACCAGCCCAGGTTGCTCCAAGCCCCGTCCAACCTGGCCTTGGACACTTCCAGGGATCCAGGGGCAGCCACAGCTTTTCTGGGCAACCTGTACCAGGGCCTCCCCACCCTCACAGGGAAAAATTCCTTCCCAATATCCCATCTAAACCTCTCCTCTTTTAGTTTATAGCAATTTTAGTTTTTAGCAGTGCCATGCAGGTGAAGAAAAACACAGCTGAAAAATATGTGCTGGATGGAAAGTTGGCTTTCCCCACGTTTTTGGAGGGAGCTGAGGTGAAGGGGTGTGTGTGTTTAGGGGTGTGATGTGTGTGAATAAAAACTTCAGCTTTCAAATCATTTCGCTTGAGAAGCTCATGATTGTGTGAGTCTGAGCTCCAGGACGCCTGCACCGAGCAGGAGGGGG
>NW_016693556.1:0-1592 GCF_001604755.1 Lepidothrix coronata | reverse complement strand
CATGATATTTGTTTTCCCCATTCTCTCCGGTTATCCCACTGCAATGTGCCATGGAAGTGCCAGCACACATACAGGAGAGGTCTGTCTGACAGAAAATAAACCTTCCTGTTCCAAAAAAGCTTGGAAGAAAGGGCTGGAAGGGCAGAATCACACCTTTCACACAGGCAGTCAGTGTACCATTTTGTTATTATTTTAATACTTTTAGTATTTGAGAAGAGAGATACTGAATTCTGGTATTTGGTACCAGAAATAATCAACATTCCATTGTAATTGTCCATTAGGGCAAATAATGTCCAGTGGCTTTACCTCCTTTTGGATGAGATGAAAATCCTTCCCATAGGTATGAAAAGCCATTTGAAATGACTCCTTCTCATGAGGTGTCCATGTATCAGAGCCTGGCAATAAAAAGCAACAGGTAAATTGATCACTCTACCAATTTGAAACAGATCCCTCTGGTAAAACAGATCACTTGCAGCCGAAGAGGAATCAGCATCATTCATTATTCAATTATCGACGGCTCTCCTTTGGAAAGCAATGAAGACAAGAACAGGCATTCCCCAGGGAAAAAAGCACAGAAAACAATTTAAACTGAAGGGGTAGATGCTGCTGCTTTCCCTACCCCCAAGGAACACGAGATCTTGTTCTCATGTTACTTTTTCAACAATAAATGCTTGACATGGCAATTAAGTGGATGGCAGTATCTGTCAGCAAAGGAACAAGCTCTACTTCAGTTACCTGCATAATGATAATCAGCCAAGGGATGGCCTTGAGGTGTCTGAGGATGCCCTGACTGGAACATCTCCAGAGCCTCCTGCAGGATTGAGGAGAAAAAGACTTTAGCATCCCAACCACAAGGAATCAAAAAGGTAAATGCTTTCTTTCAGCTAATTTGCCACTTCAGTGATTCAGTCTGCTGGAGGAAGATTTTGATTATATTGGTAAAACCTTGTGATTTTGCTCCTCAGTCCCTCATTTTGCTCCTCAGCCCTTCAATTCTACTCTCCAATATCATAATTTTGCTCACCAACCCAATGATTTTCCTCATCTTGCATCCTCAGCCCACAGAGGCTTTTGGAAATTTTTCCTCAATCCACACCAAAATGTATTAGAGAATACAGATCCCCAGGAGATTTTAAGGGAGCAAGCTGAGGGACCAGTGCCTCCAGGAGAGGCTTTCCCCCTGCTTGAACCATTTTTGGCTTTTCCCTGCTGCAGCACCTGGGCTGGCAGAGCCTCTTTGTGGAGACACAGCACATGGCGAGTGCTCCTTGTTAAATCCCTTCTTCAAAGAGCAGGCAGCAAAGGCTGTCCCAGTCCCCAGTCCTTATTAACTCTCTGTCCATTAATTCCCCTATTCATTCCATCCAAATATCTGCTTCTTACCGGAACATTGCCCTGCGCCTCATTCAGGCAGTGTAGGGCAAGCTCCAGGTTAGCTGCTGCCCCAGGAATGCCACTGGAGATGGCCATGTCAAGCAGATCTCTCACTATAAGCACATTAAAAACACACAGAAAGTCAGGTCTGGGCAAAGAAAGGGGAAAAGTTGCATTACAAGGGAGAAGGAAAGCAGAAGAGCTGAAGATAGACTGAC
>NW_016693555.1:0-1593 GCF_001604755.1 Lepidothrix coronata | reverse complement strand
TTCTGATCATATTGAATCCGGTGATATAAACCGGATTTCTTCCACATTCTGAAGAGTTTTGTTGTGTAGTTCAGGTCTTCCTCTCACAGCTATCTAGCCAGTGTAGGTTTGGCTTGTGGTTGAATGGAAGCTTATTGCTGTTTAAAAACAACCCAGCTTGGAAAAAGCCCGCTTGCAAATATGAGAAAGTAAGAAAATGTGGTAATTGTTTTTTAAGAAAAAGCACAAGCACTGAAACTTTTCACATGGCGTATTTCTCCAGGAAGTGTGTCGGTGTAATATGTAGACCTACAGATCTGTGCGATGGGGAGTTTTCAAGGGGGTGTGGGGACAAACATCTGTTCCTTGCACTCGGTCCTAGAGACATGGTATGAGCACAGCCCTTTAGGGCTTTTTTTCTTTTTTTCCCTGTCTTTTCACACAATGGAGTAGTCGCCTTCCATTGTTGATGGCTCATGTGCGTATCGGGGCAGGATTGGACAGATAAGATATGTTATGCAAAGCTTGCTGTAAATACTTAGATTCAGTCCAGGAGGTGCTGAAAAACATTATTGCAGAAATCGAGTGGGAGGTGTTGCTGGGTTTCATGCTAAAGCAGTTAATTGGGAATAATTCACCATAGTCAACCGTGAGTCAGTTTCTCTTTTTTGCTGGTTAGTTTTCAAAGGCTTAAGGTGAGCTGCGCAGGGGGGAAAAACGAAGGCCGGGGTGTGACTGCGAGCCGCAGAGCGGGCGGGTTTGAGGCGGGCGGGGCGCGGGCGGGCAGGTGAGGAGGGTCGGGCTGGGAGGGTCCCGGGTCCCGGGCGGGGCTGAGCGCGGGGGCCGCGCCGGGACCCCCCGCCGGGCGGCGCTGCGGGGCCGGGCCGGGCCGGGCGGCGGCGCCTCCGCCCCCCGGGCGGGCGGGGAGGGGCCGGGGCTGAGCCCCGCTCCGCTCCGCTCCGCTCCGCTCCCGCCGCCGGCTCCTCGGCAGGGCAGGGCTGGGCTGGGCTGGGCTGGGCAGCGTCCGCCGCCGGCTCGGGGCGGGAGGCGTCGGGCGGTCGCGGGACGGCGGGCAGCGCCTTTCGGCGGCACAGGTACAGCTCCCCCCGGGACACCGCACGGCTCCCTTTGTTCTGCGGGACCGGGGCGCTCCGGCAGCCCGGCGCGGTGGGGATGGATGAGGTCGGCGCCGCAGCGGCTTGGGGTGGTGGTGTTGGGGCTCGGTGCCGGGTCCGGGAACCCCGGCGCCTCCTGGGCGTCCCATCCCCTGGTAGAGCCGCGGCTTCGGGACGCTTTTTGCGGGCGCTGTGTCTTTCCTTACCATGTGGTGGGTGGCTGCGGGCTTCGGGCAGCTTCACTTAGGCACGAACACTGGTGCGCGCACACGCAGAGACCGTCCGGGGCTCTCATCTCACCCCCTGTGTGTGTGTGTGTGTGTGTGTGTGAGTGTGTGTGCGTGCTCTTTCTGGGAAGAGACCGTGGCATCTGTTTCTTCTTGTCTAAAATAATTACCGTGTGTGCGCGGCTTTGCTGAATTCAAAAGAGCGGGCTCGGGTGTAGGGCTCGAGGGGACCGTGGGAAGTGTGCTGGTAACTTGGAACAGGATGAGGGATT
>NW_016693554.1:0-1593 GCF_001604755.1 Lepidothrix coronata | reverse complement strand
CAAGTTGTGCCAGGGGAGGTTTAGGTTGGAGATTAGGGAATATTTCTCCATGGGAAGGGTTGTAAAGCACTGGCACAGCTGCCCAGGGTGGAGTCACCACCCCTGGGAGTGTTCAAACCACATTTGGACGTGGCCCTTGGGGACAGGGGTTAGTGGTGACCGTGGGGGAGGGTTGATAGCTGGACTTGCTGATCTTAAAGGTCTTTTCCCACCTTAAAAGAGCCACAATTCCATACAAACATGGCTGTTGTCCCTGGATGTCCTGGTGCTCCTTGGGAAGTTGCAGCCTGGGGGCACCCCCTGACCCCAGCATGGCCCTGCCTTGGCCCAGGGTGGCTTTTTTCTTTGCTCCTAACCACTGGGATAAGTAACAATTTTATTTGGCTGTGGCAGAAATTCCAAAAATAACTATTTCTGAAAAGAAAAATGTGTGGTGTGAACAAAGAATCTGTGGCTTCCCATGGCACAGCTTTGTGCTGAAATAAATAATGGGACTTTTGGGCTCTGTTGCAAACCATAAAACCCCCCAAATTAAGCTGTTTTCTTTAATTTTACTGGTTTGGTTTTTAATTTTTTAAACCTCTTTAATGCTGGCTTAAAAGCAGTGGCAAACTGGGGACAGTTCAAGCACTTTTTATAATGAAGAAACCTTATTTTTCTTTCCAGAATGTGCTCAGGCTCTGCCTTGGGCTGAATGACCCCAAATACCCATGAAATGGAGATTATGGCCTTTAAATAAAAGGGCTTTGGGGGCTTGTGTATAAAAGATCCCAACTTGGAAGGAGATAATTGAAATTTCCTTAGTTTGCCACTGAGAATCCATGTGCTCTTTCTTTTCCAAGTGTTTTAAATCTGTCATTTTAAAGTGATCCTTGAGGTGTCACCTCAAAGATTGACTTTCTTGGAGACTGTCAGAATGAGAATTAGCTAATTTATTCTTTTTAATGATATACAGGTGATAGTTTTATAGGGCTGCTCTTTAGGGCTCTGTACCAGGTTATATTTAATAAGTAGTTATTTCTAGAACAAACCATGGAGCTGACTTTGTTTTTCTTTTTTTCCCTTTTCTTTTTCCAGGTGGGAGAATTGTGTCCTCAAAACCTTTTGCACCTCTAAATTTTAGAATTAACAGTCGAAACTTGAGTGGTATGGTTGTCCTTTTTATTGTTCCTTACAGTTGGGGGTTATTCATTATGTGAACATGTCTGGGGTGGGATTTTGTTTCATTATCTGAATGAATTATCTGGGGTTTTGTTGCTCTCAAGAGTTGTGTAAATAAGTAGAAAATGCTGTTGGATTATTAGAGCACAAGTGCCAAAGTGACATGGATTTAAACCCAGACTACCTAAAAACCACACCCAGCACTGGAACAGACACTTTTTATGGGGTTTGTGCTCCTGGATTTTGGTGTTTGGACCATCAAGGTGTCCCTGGCTGGGCAACTTTACAGGTGAAGAGAAATGAGGTGTTCAAGGGTGGATTCATTTCTTTGGCCACAAAGAGCTGCAGGGACTCCCAGGTTACACTGTGGCTGATTGAATCTGGCCAGGTGAACCCCACCAGTCATGATTCCTAAGGCTTGGAAGTTATGGA
>NW_016693553.1:0-1595 GCF_001604755.1 Lepidothrix coronata | reverse complement strand
GGGACTGGGTGGGACTGGGAGGGGATTGGGAGGGGATTTGAGGGTCACTGGTTTATACTGGGAGGGACTGGGAGGGGATTGGGACGGACTGGGAAGGGATTTGAGGGTCACTGGTTTATACTGGGAGGGACTGGGGGACACTGGGATGTACTGGGATGGTGTTTGAGGGTCACTGGTTTATACTGGGAGGGACTGGGGGGCACTGGGAGGGACTGGGCCATACTGGGAGGGGATTGGGGGGCACTGGGATGTACTAAGAGGATGTTTGAAGGATACTGGGACATACTGGGAGGGACTGGGAAGGACTGGGAGGTGACTGGGAGGGACTGGGAAGGGATTTGAGGGTCACTGGTTTAGACTGGGAGGAACTGGGAGGGGATTGGGGGGGGTTGGGAGAGACTGGGAGGGGATTTGAGGGTCACTGGTTTATACTGGGAGGGACTGGGAGGGGATTGGGAGGGACTGGGAAGGGACTGGGAGGGCACTGGTTTGAACTGGTTTGAACTGGAAGGTGACTGGGGTGCATTGGGAGGGCACTGGGATGCACTGGGAGGTGACTGGGATGAACTGGGAGGGCACTGGGAGGCACTGGTTTGAACTGGGAGGTCACCAGTTTGAACTGGGAGGTGACTGGTTTGAACTGGAAGGGACTGGGAGAGACTGCTGTGAACTGGTCTATACTGGTTTGTAGTGGTTTATACCAGTTTATACCGGTTTATACTGGTCTATACTGGTTCATACTGGTTTATACTGGTCTGTACTACTTTATACTGGTTCATACTGGTTTCATGTCTGGGGGTTCACCCCAAGTCCTTGCTGATCTATACTGGTCCATACTGGTTTATACTGGTCCATACCAGTCCATACTGGTTTATACTGGTCCATACCAATTCATAGTGGTTTATACTGGTCCATACCAGTTCATACTGGTTCATACTGGTTTATACTGGTGCAGGGTGCTGAGGAAGCTGGCGTTCGTGGGGGCGTGTCTGGGGGTTCGCCTGAGTCCTTACTGGTCTATACTGGTCTATACCAGTTCATACTGGTCTATACTGGTTTATACTGGTCTGTACCGGTTCATACTGGTTCATACTGGTTTATACTGGTGCAGGGTGCTGGGCGAGCTGGCGTTCGTGGGGGCGTGTCTGGGGGTTCACCTGAGTCCTTACTGGTTCATACTGGTCCATACTGGTTCATACTGGTCTATACTGGTCTATACTGGTCCGTACCGGTTCATACTGGTTCATACTGGTTTATACTGGTGCAGGGTGCCGGGCGAGCTGGCGTTCGTGGGGGTGTGTCTGGGGGTTCACCTGAGTCCTTACTGGTCTATACTGGTCTATACTGGTCCATACTGGTCTATAGTGGTCTATACTGGTCCGTACCGGTTCATACTGGTTCATACTGGTTTATACTGGTGCAGGGTGCCGGGCGAGCTGGCGTTCGTGGGGGCGTGTCTGGGGCTTCACCTGAGTCCTTACTGGTCTATACTGGTCTATACCGGTCCATACTGGTTCATACTGGTCTATACTAGTTTATACTGGTTCATACTGGTTTCATCCTGGGGGGTGTCTGGGGGTTCACCCCAAGTCCTT
>NW_016693552.1:0-1595 GCF_001604755.1 Lepidothrix coronata | reverse complement strand
CCGGGCTGTCCCGGGCTGTCCCGGGCTGTCCCGGGCCCGGAGCGCCCCCGTCCGCCCCCTCCCGCCTTCGCAGCGCTCGGGCCCCTCCCGCTCACCCTCCTGGGGGGGCGTATCCTCCCGCTGAGTCTCCGCCCCCCGCCCGCCGGGGCCAATGGGCTTGGTGCGCGCGGCCCCGCCCCCGCAGCCGTGCCATTGTTATGCAAATAAAAGGGCGGGTAAAAGGCGCGCGCGGCGCTGGGGCCGCTTCAGACGGGCGCGAGCGGAGCCAGCGCAGCACCGAGCGCGGCAGCGGCGGGGCCGGGAGCGGCCACCGGGACCCACCGCGACCCCAGCGGGACCCCCAGCCCCGGCAGCACCGCAGCACCGCCCGCCCGCCGCCGCATGCCCGGGAGGGCGCCGCCGTCGCCGTCCATGCGGGGCGGCGGGGCCCAGGCGGCGGCATGAGCCAGAGCGAGGTGTCGCCGTGCGCGGCGCCGCCGCCGCCCCCCAGCCAGCGGGTGTTCCAGGAGGCGGTGCGGCGCGGCAACACCAAGGAGCTGCAGTCGCTGCTGCAGAACATGACGAACTGCGAGTTCAACGTCAACTCCTTCGGGCCCGAGGGGCAGACGGCGCTGCACCAGTCCGTCATCGACGGCAACCTCGAGCTCGTCAAGCTCCTGGTCAAGTTCGGCGCTGATATCCGCCTGGCCAACCGCGACGGCTGGAGCGCTCTGCACATCGCCGCCTTCGGGGGCCACCAGGACATCGTCCTCTACCTGATCACCAAGGCCAAATACTCCGCCGGCGCACGGTGATGCTGGGGCTGCTCCCCCGGTGATGCCGGGGCTGTCCCCCTTCCGCTCCCTCGGTGATGCCGGGACCGCTCCCTCGGTGATGCCGGGACCGCTCCCTCGGTGATGCCGGGACCGCCCCCCGGTGATGCCTGGTCCCCCCCACCCCGCTCTCCCCCGGCGATGCCGGGGTCCCTCCCCGCTCCCCCGGCCGCCAGAGCTGCTCCCGCCCCCGCCGGGGGGGGGTTTGGCGAAGATTTGGGGCCCCACGCAGAACACGCCACCGCTTTTACGTTTTTAAGGTTTTTTTGTTGTTTTGTTTTGGTTTTCCTTCCAAGGGTTGTTTCCTACTGTAACATGTTTTTTTTCCTCCATCTACCTCGGCTGCACTCACAGTATTCACGGTTTCAGTTTGACATCTGGGCAGATGCTTTAACGCCCCCTGTCCCTCCTCGCTAATATTTAATCCCTCTCCCCGCTCCCCTCGCTCCCAACCCTCCCATTAAAGTATTCTGGCTCAGAAACGATTTCATTTCAACGCTCCCCGAAAGCCTCTCCGCCGTCCCCCTCTGGTGCTGGGGTCCCCTCTCCCGTGCCAGCTGCGGCTCCAGGCGCAATGGTCCGTCGATGAGCTGGGTGCTCCCGGTCGCCCGCGGCCCTTGCCGGCGAGGAAGAGCAGGAAAGTCTTCCTCCTCTCCAAGGTTCACCCAGTGTTTTCCCACCGCTGATTTTTTTTTTTTTTTTTTTTTTTTGTCGAGGCGATTCCGTTGGAATATGACAGACGTGGTTTTCTCACCCCAATTGCTCCTCGTTTTGGTTGATTTT
>NW_016693551.1:0-1596 GCF_001604755.1 Lepidothrix coronata | reverse complement strand
TCTTTTCAGAGTTTCTTTCAAGTTGTCAGACTTTTGGTCTAGAATAGTAACAAATCACTTTTCATGAAATATTAACCAAAAATGGTTTGGGCCAATGGAGCCTCTGCATAGAAGTTTGGGTGCATGTCTTGGCTTGCCCAGCTTTTCTTACTTTTGGAAGCATTTTCCCACAGTTATCAGTGAACAGAATGGAATCCCGGTCTGCTTTGAATATGAAACATATTTAGGCTATATTGCAAGCCGGTGTCCATCACAAACTAGGGTTCCATTCAGAGGCTGCATGCTGTGTCCAGTCGTGAGAAAGCAGCTCTGCTCCAACTCTCTCTCTCTCTTTTTTTTTTTTTTCCCCCCTTCTTTTTTGTTTCCTCTTCTCTTAAGGAATCTGAGGTCTGCCTTGCCCTTGCACCTTGTAGCAGCTCACTCTCGGATCTGCATTTTGGTTTCTGTTGCAGAGGAGGCTGTGACTGAGCACAGATACAGACACAATTAAGAAGAAATAAACCTTACGATGCACAGCTGCTATGGCAAAGCATCAAAACCCTTCACAGAGAGTTTTTGTTCTGTTGCTGTTGTCCTCTCCAGAAAGATGTTACATTTATTGCCTTATCTGTAGTTATTACTACACTTTTTACTTTTCAATTTATTTCTTTTTTTTTTTTTTGGAAGGGTGGTGTTTTGTTTTGGTTTTGAATCATCGTGTAAGTTTGGACATGGCAATTTTGAAAGATACAGCTGGGATAATAATATCTCGGAGTGGAGCTGGAGGAGGAGAAGATGTTTTAATGGCCCTTGTTCTCAAGTTAGGATTGAAGATAAAGGTGGCTTAGATGTAATAGCTGGCACTTTTCCAGCCCGTGGAGTCACTTCAGTCGGTTTATGCTTATGATTATTATTACTGGAGTGCTGGAGAGCTCATTGGCAGCTCGGAGCATCTGTAGCTGTGACACGGGGTGGATAGCGCGGCTTCCCTTCCCCTGCTCTTCCAAAGAGTCTGCTCTTAGCCTTTGTTTTACAGAGCTTCTCTCTCACCCCACCCCCTTCCCGTATCCATCAGTTCTTCCCTCAGTTACCTGATACTTGTGGGAGCCGCGGTGCCCCCCCGTGCAGACAAAGCTTTCAAAGGGGGCGCTGAAAAGCAAAGTCCCCGGAGATCGCGCTGTCAGGGCAGGGCACGGTAATCTTAGCAACACTTCTTGCTTTCAGGAGGGCTGGGGGGAAGGGACATCAAGACCGCTTTTCTGTAGCCGAGATCCTTTTGAAGCAGTTTTTCGAGAAGTGGGGGTTCGGTTTGGGGTTATTTTTTTTTTGATGCTGTCCCGGCGCTTCGTGCCTTCCAGGCGCAGCGTCAAAGGCTGTGCTCCCTGGCTGAGCACATAAGATGCTTTGACGATGGCAGAGATGAGCTGTCCGAGGTGAAAGGTCTTCTGAGTCAGACTGGATAAGGTAGCTTACAGGCTCTCAAGAAGATCACGTTTGCCTCAAGTATAATCTTTTACCTATTTATGTTTCCAAGTGTTCGGCTTTGGGGCAGAGACCATAATTTTTCTTTTTAATTAAAATGGGGATTTTGTTGGGTTTTGGTTTGGTTTTTGTTTT
>NW_016693550.1:0-1597 GCF_001604755.1 Lepidothrix coronata | reverse complement strand
GCGGCGCGCACACCGAGCGCCGCGCCCGCGCCGCGCTCCGTGCCCGCGCCGGGGCTACGCGCACCCGCACGACCCCCTGCCCGGGGCTGCGCAGCCCCCGCCCCCGCACGACCCCCTGCCCGGGCCTGCGCACACACCCCCACACCCCTGTCCGGGCAGAGGATGCGCTCGCACACGCACACACGAGCACACACACACATACACATGCAGCCACGCACAGACACTGTACCAGTGCCACAGGCGGGGGATGAACACACACCACACACGCACACTCGTGCACATGCATGTACACACACACAGCCCACACTAACCCCCCCAGGCAGGGGATACACACACATGCACAAATACACAACACACACTAACCGCCCACCCTAGGCAGGGGATTCCCCTCTCAGACAAGGGTGCAATCACGTTAACATTCCTATGTATAGGATGCGCACACACTCAGACCTCCCCGCACACCTCCCTCCCAGATAGGAAATGTGCATGCACGAACACACACACGCACTTCCATATGCTGTCCTCTCCCACACACCACCTTCTCCTGGTCAGTGGTACACCTACAGTACCCCTCCCCTCTTTTCCTCTCCCCAGACCGGGAAGGGCACAGGCACACAACGCAGGACACAGCGCTGTTCCCGAGTCTGGCTGCCGACCTGGCAGCCCTGGCCCAGCCCCACTGTTGGCCGGCTGAGGGCCTGCCGAGGGCCACAGCAGAGGTGCAGTGCCTGGGGAGTCAGTCACCCACCTGGGGTGTGGACTTATGCGCTTTTGTCATCAAGTCTTGACAGGGTATCAGGCTGTGATCAAGACTTCAGCTACTTCTGCTGCCTCCCATAGAGTTTAATAGTTCTTCTTTATTGCTTTTTAATGGGAAGTCTGTGATCATTCCTGATAATGGGAGGAAGTCTCTCTCCCTCATTCAGTGATGCCCCTCTATATTTTAGGTATCGAACTAGAAATCTATTCTCCTTTTCAAGCTCTTCTTTGTTTCTCGGTTTTCATAACAGTTCCTCTGCAGCTTTGCCTTCTGAACTGTGTTGGTCAAGCTTCATCTCGTCCTATGGCTCTGAGATTTTGCCTTCACTGTTGCACATTTCACAGCTGGGATAAAGGCTTTCCAAAAAAATGTTTGTCTTTTCTGATTTTTTTTTAATTTTTATTTTTAATGCAAAGACCTCCTAATTCTTTTGAAAGCCACCCTAGGAAGAGATTGGGCAGTATTTGCCACCATGGTTTCAATTACAACCCATTAAAAATTGCCTTAAACTTTGAATGCTTGTTTACTGTGTCAGATTTCACCCGTTTTATATACTTCCTTGCCCACTGGCTTGGAAACATAGAGATGTATGATTTTTAAAATCATTGAACCATCTTCTCTTGGCCCACCTTCAGAAGTCTTCTGAATGGCTACCACAGTAGTGGAAGTCCTAAGCATTGCCGAGTTCAAGGTTAGTTTTCTACGGAAAGCTCCAGCAAAATGCTCTTTGCCTGAAATCTGGGCATCTGTGGCATAGACGCCCATGCCTATGCTGCTCAGCCTAGCCTACCCTTATGGTCAATCAAGGAAATTCTCTTCTGTATCTTATATGTGATA
>NW_016693549.1:0-1598 GCF_001604755.1 Lepidothrix coronata | reverse complement strand
AAAAAAAAAAATTAAAAAAAAGGAACTAACCAAAGTGTCTTCAACTTTTAAATATTTCTTTTTTTGACAGAGGCTATGCAAACACTCAGTAAATGGGAAAATCAAGGTCTTGTGAAGGATGAGAGGAAAGAGAAGAGCAAAATAGAAAATGCTGTGATAAAAAAAGTATTCATATAAAGATTTTTTATTTTCAAAAAACACATGCATAAACCCAGTTATATTTTTCCTTCTACTATTTACTTTTTTGCTTAGTATAAGAACTGCTAAGAGATGAACATGAAGTACTGCATCCAAAGGCATTTTAGTCTGAGAACCCAAAACTGCTCACAGTGCCTAGAAATAAAAATTTATGACTGTACTTCATAGAAAAAGAATCATCTTGATAGACGAATTGCCTTGTCTTATGTACAATATTAAGAAGAAACAAGATCGGTTGCTATTATGGATGTTGGAACCAATTTTTTTAGAAACAGAATTCAAGAAGGAAGACAGTTAACTGAATACTCCTTTCTTTCAAATAAGCACTCAGAATTTCTGGAGCCCAAATATTTGAAATGTGTTGTGATGTTAGTTGTGTCTTTATCTGCAAAGAATGCTACTAATCCTATAGAACACTTACTAAACTACATAATTTGAGAAATTAGAAGAAATAAATTCCCAATTAAAACCAGATTACTAGAGATACCTCCTTGAGCAGCTTCTTGTTAACTAACCATAGCAGGATCATTAAATGCAACAAAACAGTCTTTTTAAAAATGTATCTATATTTCAGATAGCTTATAGGATTTAATTCCTTTTGGCCATAACATTCTAAAGTCAATTGCAAATTGAAATATCATGCAAATGGTTTAGAATAAATCTATTTTCTGTGGATTTTCCTGTCTTGAATATAAGTTTTAAATTTTGCATCACTGCAGCAAGATTAGAATGCATCCCACTGGAACTCATTGGTGATCTTTTCCTGAAGAAATTTACATTTGCTTTTCAATGTAATATGAAAAGATGAAAATAACACTTTAAAATATACTGTACATGATCAGTGTACTTAAACAGCCCCTGATTCATTGTGCAATAAAATAAAAGCAGTGTAAGAACACAAAATGCCAATACCCACCAGAATATCTAAAAACTCATCCCTATTCTGAAGTCAATTTATAAACTAGTTAAAAACCCATTAGAAAGGCCTATTGAATGATTAAGAAAACCAACAAAACTTTGCAAGAGGAAGTAACTTAAAAAATTTACCTTAATTTAGAATTTCAAGTTAATTAATTACTCTGTGTTAAAAAAAGGCATTTTTAATGAATTCTGCAACTTAGTGAAATGTTTAGAAGGCCTAAAATTACTTAATTTCCCTCTACAACTGGAAGACAAAGTTTAGTTTTCATTTCTCAGTATATGTTTGTGTTTAGATAATTTTTATTTACACAATAAGTAACAAATTAGCAGTTTAAAAATGTGCAAGACGTGTAAAACAAGGCAGTCACAACACACCTGAGAAAATGTGTATATGACTAAAGCTGTTAAAATAAATTAGAAAAACGTCATCTTTATTAATGCTAGATCTCTATTTTAGCATTTTTGCATGACAGATGTCA
>NW_016693548.1:0-1598 GCF_001604755.1 Lepidothrix coronata | reverse complement strand
ACACCTCAACTGCCCTTAAATATCCTGTCTGAAGAGGAGCACAGATCCACCATGGCAGCAGCTGTGGAAGCTGTTACAGGTGCCCTACAATACCCACACACAGCAGGTTGAAGTGCTTCCCTCCCACAACAACATCCCCAAAACGGCACCAAAACGTTCATCAGTCTGCATGTTCCCAGCTCTTATCCAACACATTCCCTATGCCAGGCTGCAGCAGCACAAGGCACTGTCTCTGACAGGAAATATTCGTAACCTCAAAGGACTTCGTGGCCATTTCAAGGCCATATACTATCTCAAGATCCAGAAGGCCTCCAACTCCACACCCTTGGAGACTGGGAAAAGATCCTGGCCAGAAACACTTTATGCCCATTGTACCTCCCACTTTCCTCTGGGCATCCTCCATTCCACACCCTGCAACATTTAATTCTCCGGAAAAGACCATCATCTCCCAGTCCTCTCTTCTTATGACAGGAACCATGCTCTTCCTAAGGATTTCCAATTCCCTCACACAAATCTTCCCATTGCTCAAGGGCACCTTTCACATCAGCACATGCACAGGCCCTACTCACAGTCACTGCCACATTCACCTCTGGCACAAGTCACAATCTCCCACCTCAAGCCTCAACTTTTGCTTACCCTCCCCAGCAACTGCAACACTGTAAAACCCACACAGATGGCATCCCATGCACGGTGTCCATCAGACTCTCTGCAGCTGATCCTTCGGGTCAGCAGTTTCAGGGGGAAATGTCACACACCTGTGAGTAACACTCGCTGCAGAGCTCTGCTCGGGACAGCTCTCATGGCAACAGGCACTGATGTCATAATAATAGAGAGACAGAACAACCCAGATGCTGAGGAGCACAGCAATGCAGTCCATTCCATCCCCTGGGTAGGAGAAACTGGCTGAGGGATTATTGTGTTCTTGTTGAAAATAGCATTTCCACAGAACTTGAAAGGAGAATGTAAATATCGAATAAAAAAATTAAAACAGGTGAGTGTGCTTCAAACCTCCCGTCCAGCCAAAAACACAAGTTCACAACTACACCCAACAAAACATGGATGGAAAACAACACAAAAAGAATCTCAAAATCAATAACAAAGACCCCAAAACCAAACCTTCACAGTTTTCATAAGGACCCTACTGGGACAACCAAAATGGAGAAATTACATTATGGAAATTGAAAATACATTAAACCACAAGTCCAAATTGTCACCCTGCCTCACATCTTCTGTAGAGGAATATGTCAGAAGACGAGGACAGAGAAGAAACCACATCTGATACCACCATGGTCAACAAGGGCAATAAGGCAGCACACAGGGCCGGGGGCACTGTCACCAGCAGAGCCTCCTTGGTTTGCCCTCCTTCACCAAGCTCGGCTGGAAACGCTACACACCATCACGCAGCAGCGTTGTCTGCAAAGTGACACCTCGGGGAACTTCCCACGGCAATGGGCAGTGATTTAAGCCCAGGGGAGAATAATTCATATCCACAGCAGAAAACCTCCGCGGCGGACCGTAACCCCAAAGGGATGCTGCTACACCTCTGCTTCTGGCAAGTCCTCCCCGCCCACCACCAGGAGCAGGGGGACACCGGCAAG
>NW_016693547.1:0-1600 GCF_001604755.1 Lepidothrix coronata | reverse complement strand
AAAAAAAAAAAATAGCACACCCAAATGTGATGGAGACCAGCAAAGAGGAAGAAGGGAAGTCCATGAGAAGTCATTCAGGATTAATTGCAGAAAATGCTAAAAGCTGGAGTATGATTTTTGCAGCACGTGTTAATCTGTCAACAAAATGCAGAGATGATGTAGCCAGTAGGAAGGAAGTCCTGGGAAAGTCAAGGAAAAGTTTGAGCTGATATTAAAAGAGGAATGACTTGCAGGCTCAGGCTGCCCCCTGTTCCAGATTATCAGGAAGGACATTTCTTTTATTATAGTATTTTATTTTGAAATGGAGGAGGCCTGATTATTTCAAGATCCTGGGTACTCCAAGGTGGAAGTTCAATTAAAAGGACACTGTGCATGGAGAAAAAAAAAAATCCAAATAGATTTCTTTGACTTAGGAAACCAGCTTATGAAAACGAGATTAAAAAGACACTAGGTAAATTCTCGTCATTTTGTAATAATTTTCAGAAGAAAAGGATAATTCATGAGACTTCTCATCAGCTCTAGAGAAAGTGAATTTGAGCAGTCAATGCAAAGTGCTGGCAGGAGCAGACAGTGATAGGAATGTGCCCAGGTGCTTGTTAGGAAATGACTGACAGATGCTGATGTTTTTCCCAGACTTATGTAGAGAAGGAAGGGTTTGGGTTTAAACAGGTTTAATGGGATAAATAGAAATTTAATAGATGCTAACAGCTGATCTCCTCAGTGAATGCAGTCAGGGTAAGCTAAAAGTTTACGATGGCATTTCTTAAAAGAGAGGATGGTTCTTAAGTAAGGATGGACACTTCCTATGCTTTGAGAAATAAGCAATAAAACAAGTGGTGAAGATAATTGAGACATCATTTATGTTGGTTTGCTTTATTCTTTTTAAACAATGATTTAACTAGTTAACCATAAAATGCTTGTAAAGGCTAAAAAGAGTCTTCCAAATGGCCAGTGCCAGAGCAAGCACTGGAATGGGAACACAAAAGTACCAAAGGTTGAACTGGATAAATTATGAGATATTGTCAGGACTTTTTAAACTAGAAGCAAGATTTTCACAAATCCAAGCAACCTGAAATACACTTTTTGACTAAATAGAGTTCATTCTACTAAATGTCTGAAGAGAAGGAGCCACGGTAGAACCCTCAGGACTGTTGTAGATGAAAATAACTCAAATTTTGCAGCACACAATTGTGCTGTGTGGGTGAAATGTCTGAAACTGAACTTTGAGATTTTCAAGCAGATGCTTGCAACTCGCTAGCTGGAGTTGGTGAAAGCAGAGTGTAGGTATGGATAACATCTGCACTAAACAAAAGTAATATAAAAGTCCTGAAACCTCCAGGTGATAAAGAGGTGTGGCACAAAAAATTAGAATTTTGGCAACTTCCTGTTCCTAATATATAAAAGGTTACATAACTGTGTATAACTTTCTTTTCCTAATAATAAATAAAAAAGCAAAAGAGCAAATGTTTTCAAAACATGGGTGCCCTGAAATACTGTGACCCAGACACTGTGAAACATTTTGGATGGTGAAACACAATAATTACTAACAGAAAACACAGGGCAAAGTCTTGATTTGGATAGATGGATTTTTTTTTTTTTT
>NW_016693546.1:0-1600 GCF_001604755.1 Lepidothrix coronata | reverse complement strand
TGGAAAATACATGACAAATCTTCCTTTATCCTCCTCCCAAACCCTTTTCTTCATGGCGGAAGTAAGAAACCATGCATTGATTTTTTTTTTTTTTTGTCATTTGAAAAACCTCTTAAGATACTGCACTTCAGAATTTCGAAATGGAAAAAAACCCAAACCTTAATTTCTGATCACTTTGTGCAGCTGCTCTGCCTCTTTATTTATCTGTACAATTACACTTTTAAAACTGCTGATGCGCCACGTTGGTTTTTTCTGTCTAGTAGAAAATCAAATTGTCAGTGAAACTGTTTCTCTGGAAAATATTTCCCTTTCACATTCTGTTAACCAGTGCTTCAGTGTGCATCTGTTATTCCATATCCTGCCGAGGGTGAGCGAGATGCTTTCTCTCAGCCATAATTCTGCTTTACGGTTTTTGTAGCTTAATTAAATAATAATGTGATGCTATCGACATTGCAGGGGTTTTAAACAATGTGTTTAAACCTGTTTCAGCTTTCAGGTGTTATTAGTTAACTTGCAGATCATTTTTAATCCTTCCCTTCATTACTCCCTCCCAGCCCCCCAAATCCTAATGCCATTTAAAGTTTTTATACCAATAATGCTGAGCTTTAACGTAGGAACTAATAGTACGGATAATATGATGGATTATGCCTCAGATGTTTAAAATTGACGGTGTGTATGTCTAATTTTTTTTTTTTTCTGTTGGATGAGTAAAAAAACCTGTTTTAAGAAACTGAATTTGCTGTCATGTTTTTGTGGAGTGAGGGGACCGTCGGAGAACCTGTCACCAACTGGAGTTCCAATTAAGCATGGAAATGGTGCTCATGTCCGCTGCTCTAGCACACTGAATCTGCACGTGTTTATTGTAGAGGATCTTTTACTATATTAGAAAGCAAGTATCTTCTGAATACTATTTACTCCAAAAGGACCTCCAATTTAAATAAAGTTTAATCTGTATCATTTAGACTTGTATTTAGAACGTATAACTCTGTCTCTGGACTGTTACTGCCTGTAAGGGGTAATGGACAGCATCAGATTAACTTTTTCCTCTAGGAGAATACAAGCCTTAATAAACAATACATATTTAGCAAGCTTGATGTCATTTTCATTTTTTCCCTGCCTTCTTCCTCTGTTACAATCCCCCTTTATGCTGACTGGTGAATTAAGTCTAACCTGAGAAGTGGTTTGATTGAATAACTCAGATGTTTGCTCTCGGCACACCTGATGGTTGCAGAAGGGTTTTGCAGGACTCTGCAGAGAACATTTAACTGTTTTGCCTGTTCCTCCAAGGAACTATGTGCATGTCCAGTGGCTGTCACTTGTGCTTCCCTTTCTCCTTGTGTGGTAGAGAAGCTGAAGAAAGGATTGGAAGTTGTCCTGCAGCCTTCAGGAGGCAGCAGCACAGCCATGGGGTCACCAGGGTGAGAAAAGAACTTCTTAAATCCAACTAAAGCTCTGACCAGTTTCTTTTCCAGCAGTTGGCTGTATTTGCCAGCTAACTTTAGTAATTTGACTTGATATCTTTTTTTAACTGACTTATTGAAGCAATACTGCATTTTAATAAAAGCACCTGCTGTTTGTTTCAGCTGTTATGTCAGAACAC
>NW_016693545.1:0-1601 GCF_001604755.1 Lepidothrix coronata | reverse complement strand
TAATGAATTTTTTTTTTTAAGTGCCAGGATAAAAAATACCTTCTATATACTATCAATATATTCCTTAAAGAACCAATATTCTCAGTGGAAGGTCACCTCTCTACCATCTCATATATTAAAACCACAAAGATATAATTAAACTTTCAAGAATCCAAATTTTTTCTTTGTTTAGTGGAGTAAACATGAGACTGTTTGGTGTCTGTGAAAAACTCCCAGATGGTCAGAGTCCAACCTGGTCCAGCTCCTCCCTCCTGAACTCAGCCCTCCTTCCAGCCATCAGCAGTCACCAGTCATCTCCTGCTGCATGGCAATATCATGTTGATCCTGCCCTTGTTACTGCTCTGGATAACAAAATTTGCTTAAATTAGACATGGTACAGCTCTGTGAATACCTGTGACCATGTGTCCTCACTGGCTGTGGGCAGGGGGTTATCCCTCAAAGTCAGCATTTCTGGGATGGTGTTTCACGGACAGGAACTGCAATGCAGAGGTGGTGATGCTCAGTGCAGTGGGAGGGTGGAGGTAGTCAATAACAGAGTCTCAGGTCCATTTCCACTTGCACAAACTGCTGAAATGTTGCCATGTGTTTGGTTCCTCACTATCAGAGGTGCTGGGGAATAAAGTGACATAATTCTTTCCTGATTTCATGAATTAATGGTATTTCCCATGGAATTAATGTATCCTCTATTAGAGTAGAAGGTTAAAATTGTGGTAATTGAGTTGATACTTTTGTCTTAAAACAGCTACTATGAAAATAATTATCCTGTGTCAGTGCAGTTGATTTCTTAGAATACAGTTGGGAAATTAATATGGAAAGTTTCCTGAGATCGTCAGGAGGGACTGTGTAATTATCCAAGGCAGGGTTTCTCCTTTTACTTCAGTGGGGCAGAATTCAGCTTGCAGTTTGGAGAAGAACCTTTTTAAATTACAGTGTGAAGTTTCCTATTGGCAAACCCAACTTTTTGGCTAACCTCTGTCTTTTGTGGCTGCCATTTTAAAAGTCGAGTGTTCTTTTGTCTTTTTAAGTTATCAGTTTTTTCCTGTGGCAGAGCAAATAATCTTCGTCTGTTCTCTCCCCCTTAGGTTAATATCAAATACTGGCCTTCGGTTTTTACCTGCTGTCCATAAGGTTCAGTCTTTCCAGAAAGTTTTGCTGTAAGTTTGAACGTTTGCTTTTTAGTTTTCAAAAACTCCCTTTGAAAGTTCTTCTGCTCCAACAAAGCCTTTCAAGACATGATTCCCCTTGCGTTCATTTATTGGCTTCATGGTATCATCTTGGGCTGTAATTTTGCAGGCATTGATGATAATGTGGCTCCAAGGGTCTCAGTTCTCTCTAGCTCTCCCTTCTACAAAGCCTTGTAACTTGCACTTTACAGATCACTCTTCCTTAAACTACACTATGAGCATGTGTCTGGATGGCCCAGGGGACAGTAACAGCCTTTTACTACTCTTTCACAAGTTGAAAACCAAATCAGGATGGTGGCAGTGGAAATTTATTGCCACCTGGTGACAGTTTTCTGGCCAGCATGGGAAGAGTCACTGATCTCAGAGCCGTGTTCCATGAAAGGTGGCCACATCACAGAAGAAAGAAAAAAAAAAAAA
>NW_016693544.1:0-1601 GCF_001604755.1 Lepidothrix coronata | reverse complement strand
CCCCCCAGGCCGTGGCCCTGTCCCTGTCCCCGTCCCCGGGGCGGTGGCAGCACCTTTGTGTCACCTGGGCGGCCTCGGGGGGCACCTGGAGCAGTTTCCAGGACGGGGTCCCGCGCGGGAGGGGGGAGGGGCTCGCCCCGGGCCACCCCCT
Source organism: Lepidothrix coronata (assembly GCF_001604755.1). Lineage (NCBI taxonomy): Eukaryota > Metazoa > Chordata > Aves > Passeriformes > Pipridae > Lepidothrix > Lepidothrix coronata. Next base: position 1,450 of record NW_016693544.1, on the reverse strand, counting down.
CAGACCCCACGGGGTCCTCGTGCTCGGCCAGGAGCAGGTACGGGGGGACGGGGGGGGCACAGGTGGGCACGGGGACCCCCCAGGTGGGCACACAGCTACCCACAGGTGGGCACACAGGTGTGCACAGGTACCTACAGGGGGGCCACAGGTACCCCCCAGGTGGGCACAGGTACCCCCAGGTACCTGCAGGGGGGCACAGGGACCCCCCAGGTTTGCCCACAGGTGTGCACAGGTACCCACAGGTACCCCCCTAGGTGGGCACAGGTGCGCTCAGGTGCCCCCAGGTGTCACCCCCATAACCCCAGGTGCCCCCAGGTGTGCTCAGGTGTGCTCAGGTACCCCCAGGTGTGCCCCCCATAACCCCAGGTGCCCCCAGGTGCCCCCAGGTGCGCTCAGGTGTGTTCAGGTGCCCCCAGGTGTCATGCCCATAACCCCAGGTGTGCCCAGGTGCCCCCAGGTGCACTCAGGTGCCCCCAGGTGTGCCCAGGTGCGCTCAGGTGCGCTCAGGTGTGCCCGTGTGTGCCCAGGTGTCACCCCCATAACCCTAGGTGTGCTCAGGTACCCCCAGGTGTGCTCAGGTGTGCCCCCCATGACTCCAGGTGCCCCCAGGTGTGCCCAGGTGCCCCCAGGTGCACTCAGGTGTACCCGGTGTGCCCCCCATGACCCCAGGTGCCCCCAGGTGTGCTCAGGTGTGCTCAGGTGTGCCGTGTCCCCCCTCAGGACGCCCTGGGGGGCCGTTTCGACGCCACGCAGGTGCCCCCAGGTGTCACCTCCATAACCCCAGGTGCCCCCAGGTGCGCTCAGGTGTGCTCAGGTGCCCCCAGGTGTGCTCAGGTGTGCTCAGGTGTGCTCAGGTGTGCCCAGTTGCCCCCAGGTGCGCCCAGGTGTGCCCAGGTGCCCCCAGGTGCCCCCAGGTGTGCTCAGGTGTGCCCAGTTGCCCCCAGGTGCCCCCAGGTGCCCCCAGGTGTGCTCAGGTGTGCCGTGTCCCCCTCAGGACGCCCTGGGGGGCCGTTTCGATGACTCCAGGTGCCCCCAGGTGCCCCCAGGTGTGCCCAGGTGCCCCCAGGTGCCCCCAGGTGCCCCCAGGTGCGCCCAGGTGTGCTCAGGTGTGCCGTGTCCCCCTCAGGACGCCCTGGGGGGCCGTTTTGACGCCACGCAGGTGCCCCCAGGTGTCACCTCCATAACCCCAGGTGCCCCCAGGTGCCCCCAGGTGCGCTCAGGTGCCCCCAGGTGTGCTCAGGTGTGCTCAGGTGTGCTCAGGTGTGCCCCCTGTGCCGGCAGGACGCCCTGGGGGGCCGTTTCGACGCCACGCAGGCGTTCGTGGGGGACCTGGCGGAGCTGCACCTGTGGAGCCGCGTCCTGGGCGGGGCCGAGGTGGCGGCGCTGGCCCGGTGCCACCTCCCGGCCCGCGGGGACCTGCTGGCCTGGCACCAGGGGGGGCTGGAGCTGC
>NW_016693543.1:0-1601 GCF_001604755.1 Lepidothrix coronata | reverse complement strand
GGGACCCCAAAATGACGGGAAACACCCCAAAAATGATGGGGACACCCCAAAATGACGGGGACACCCCAAAATGACGGGGACACCCCAAAAATGAGGAGAGGACCCCAAAATTATCGGGAATCCCTCAAAATGTCCGGAAACGCCCCAAAACTTACCGGGACACCCCAAAATGATGGAGAGCCCCCAAAATGAAGAGAGGACCCCAAAATGATGGGAACCCCCCCAAAAACGACAGGGACACCCCCAAAATGATGGGGACACCCCAAAAACGAGGAGAGGACCCCAAAAATATCGGGACCCCCCCAAATGATGAAAGAACCCCCCAAAATTAGGGGAAACACCCCAAAAATGACGGGGACACCCCAAAAACGAGGGGAGGACCCCAAAAATATCGGGACCCCCCCAAATGATGAAAGAACCCCCCAAAATTAGGGGAAACACCCCAAAAATGACGGGGTCACCCCAAAATGAGGAGAGGACCCCAAAAATGACGAGGAACCCCCCAAACGATGAAGGAACCCCCCAAAATTATGGGGACACCCCAAAAATGACGAGGAAGACCCCAAAAATGAGGAGAGGAGCCCAAAATTATCGGGAATCCCTCAAAATGTCCGGAAACACCCCAAAAATTACCGGGAACCGCCCAAAATGACGGGAAACACCCCAAAAATTACAGGGACACCCCAAAATGAGGAGGGGACCCCAAAATTATCGGGAATCCCCCAAAAATGACGGGAAACACCCCAAAAATTAGCGGGACACCCCAAAATGAGGAGGGGACCCCAAAATTATCGGGAACCCCCCGAAATGACGGGAAACACCCCAAAAATTAATTTAATTAGTTAATTATCAATTTTAATTATTTACTGAATTAACAATCTTAATATTTATTATTCTAAGTAAATTTAATAAAAACGAACTAATTTATTTACATATTAACTTCATTAATAATTTAATTATCAATCTTAATGAGTATTTATTAGAATCCGATTACATTTAATAAAAATAAAATTTGTTTAATCTATTAAATATAATTATTATTAATAATTTAACAAGGTGTTTAAATATAAATTTTAATTATTAATTTAACTAACAATCTTAATATCTGTTACCACCTCCTTAAATTTAATAAAAATAAGATTTGATTAATTTATGACATATTAATTTTATTGACAATTTAATTATCAACCTTAGTAAGTATTTATTATTATCCCGTTAAACTTAAGAAAAATAAAATTGGCTTAATTTACCAAATATCGATTTTATTAATTATTGGAGGTGTTTAATCGCCGCTTTTAATTATTGATTTCAAACAATATTTGTTGTTAAATTACGTTTAATGAGAAAAAAATTTCCCTCGACCGGTTTCTTCCTGATTTTAGTGGTTATTTAACGCACGACTTGTCGGGAACTTTAATTAATTAACTTTAATTAGTCGCCTTCATTGACATTCAGTAGTGGTTTGGTGCATTTAGGAAAGAGGGACTTGCAAATCTTCCCCCCCGGGAATGTCCAGATCCCAAATCCCAAATCCCAGATCCCAAATCCCTCCGGGAATGTCCAAATCCCAAATCCCCCCGGGAATGTCCAAATCCCAAATC
>NW_016693542.1:0-1602 GCF_001604755.1 Lepidothrix coronata | reverse complement strand
CAGTGCCATTAAATTTGTTTAAATTGACAGTAAATAATCTCTGGATGAAAAATTCACATGAAGTGAAAGTTAGCTTTGAAACTAGACTTAGTAATAACCTTCAGCAAGAGGAGGAAGCTATCAAAAATGTAGAATAAGCCACAAAAAAGTTTTTCACCTAGAGATAGTGGGAGAAAGTTACCTATGAGCCTAAAAATCATAAATGAGTCTTATCTCTGATATAGACTGCATGTTTCAAAATCAGATTTCCCACAGGTATCTTCAGCTTGGCTAAGGCTTATTTGAACACTATAAAACTATTATGCATCGAGTGCATGTACTTTAGAAATGTTCAGTGCAGTTTCTTAAAGAGTTAATTCAAAGTTTTAAGATTAGTTCCATGGGAGAAGTATTAGACTTTCCATGAAAATAAAATTATTCATCCTTGTAGCTTTATGTTCCTCAAAGAAAGTTAATTATTACTTGGTTGCTGTGTCTAAGTATTTAGCCTTCCTATTACTGGTGAATTTATATTAGAATATCATTAAAGTAAAAAGCTTGAAATTGCAATTCATGGCGATTATGCTAGAAAAATATAGTCCAGAATAGTCCAAACATGCAGATGGCTTACCAGCCACAGTCATTTGTATTTAGTTCATACCAGACATTTGTATTTGATTGGATTCATCAGTTGGTGAGGCATCATCAGCTGGCTCACAGTCATTTCCAAGCTGACACTTCACGTTCGTCAACCTTGAGGAGTGAGGTGACAGTGGTGTCATGGACTCACTGGTGCAAGATGAAAGGCCGTGCAGTTGAGGGTGGGTAACAGTAAGTGGAAATATTCAAAAGCTGTTGGGTCACAGTCTTGAGTAACCTAGTGTAGGGGACCATGCTTGAGTGGGGAGGTCGGACTATATGATCTCCAGTGGTCCCTCCCAGTCATACCCATTCTGTGAGTGAAGAGAGGACCTGAGTATACCTGTTCACCAAAGGATAGCAATGGGATGGCAGTGTAATGCAGCTGTGAAGAGAACATGTGTGATCCTGGTACATATTTTGCAAAGTATTTCCAGCTGATTTAAGACAATGTTGACATAATTACAGGATGCACTGTGATATTTCTTGTGGGATTCTGGACACTGATGTCCAATTCTGACTGAGACAGCAGTAGCTGTGAAAAGGAAAACCAGTGACATTTCTTGCAAGGAGAAAACTAGGAAAGCTTGGTTAGTTTAATGTAGAAAGGAGGGCTGTTAAGATGTCTATGTCTGCTGACTAAAAACACATGGAAGGGCTAAGAACAAAAGGAAGGGAAAATAACTGTTCGAGCCAGTGATTTTCACTTTGACTTGATTTGATTTCCTAAACTTTTTCTAAAGGTGATGCTACATCTTATGTAGCATTGTTCGAGCAAATTACAGCCTGTTGGTCTACTTTGCTTCATGACACTTTAAAAGTCTCAGAACTAGTTTATGAACCTTCTGAAATCCATGGACTGTAGAGTGAAAACTAATGATTTTGAAATTGTGGCTAACAGTGGGACAAGAACAAATGGATATTATCTGAGTATAAATCACTTCAGCCTGGAAATTAAAAGGTGGTTTCTAACAATTAGAGCAA
>NW_016693541.1:0-1602 GCF_001604755.1 Lepidothrix coronata | reverse complement strand
GCTCTGAGGCCTCACCTCATCCTCTCCTGCTCGCGCCGCAGCCGCTCCTTCTCCCTCTCCACCTGCTCCGCCTGGGCCTTGAGGGCCTTCTCCCGCTCCTCCTTCTCCCGCGCCGCGCGCTTGAACTGCTCGAAGCTGTCGCTCGACGACTTGGCCGTGGCCGCCGGCGCCGCCGGGTGCTTCTGCACCAGGGAGGCCCACGAGCCCATGTTCTTGATCTTCAGGTCCTGCCGGGGGGGGAGAGGCCCGGTCAGGGGACGGGGAACGGTCCTGGGAATTCTGGAACCCACCCGGGATCGGCTCCGGGGGCTCCGTGAGTTCGGGGGGGGTCCCTGGGCCTGGAGAACCTCGGGGGGTTCTTATGGATCCAATCCTGGAGCTTTCCCAGGTTCCTCTGGATGTCACCCCCTCCCTCGACCTGGAGAACTTTGGGAAGTTCTTATGGATCCAGTCCTGGCCCTTCCCCAGGTCCCTCTGGATGTCCCCCCCGCCCCGGGCCTGGAGAACCCCGGGATTTTCTCACATTCCCAATCCCAGAGTGCTCCCAGGTCCCTCTGGATGTTCCACCTCTCTCGGTTCTTATGGATCCAATCCTGGCCCTTCCTCAGGTCCCTCTGGATGTCACCCCTTCCCTCAACCTCAGGAGGTTCTTACGGATCCAATCCCAGAGCTTCCCCAAGTCCCTCTGGATGCCCCCCCCTCCCTCAGTTCTTATGGATCCAATCCTGGAGCTTCCCCAGGTCCCTCTGGATGTCCCCCCCTCCCTCAGCCTGGTGGAACCTCGGGATTTTCTCACATTCCCAATCCCAGAGTGTTCCCACACCCCTCTGGATGTCACCCCTTCCCTCAGTTCTCATGGATCCAATCCTGGAGCTTCTCCAGGTCCCTCTGGATGTCAACCCCTCCCTCAGCCTGGAGAACCCCGGGATTTTCTCACATTCCCAATCCCAGAGTGCTCCCAGGTCCCTCTGGATGTCCCCCCCTTCCTGAACCTCAGGAGGTTCTCATGGATCCAATCCTGGCCCTTCCCAGGTCCCTCTGGATGTCCCCCCCTCCCTGAACCTCAGGAGGTTCTCATGGATCCAATCCTGGCCCTTCCCACGTCCCTCTGGATGTCGCTCCCTCCCTCAACCTCAGGAGGTTCTTACGGATCCAATCCCGGAGCTTCCCCAGGTCCCTCTGGATGTCACCCCCTCCCTGGGCCTGGAGAACCTCAGGAGGTTCTTATGGATCCAGTTCTGGAGCTTCTCTGGGTCCCTCTGGATGTCACCCCTTCCCTTGGTTCTTATGGACCCAGTCCTGGAGCTTTCCCAGGTTCCTCTGGATGTCACCCCCTCCCTCGACCTGGAGAACTTTGGGAAGTTCTTATGGATCCAATCCTGGAGCTCCTCCAGGTCCCTCTGGATGTCACCCCTTCCCTCCGTTCTTATGGATCCAGTTCTGGCCCTTCCCAAGGTCCCTCTGGATGTCACCCCTTCCCTTGGTTCTTATGGATCCAATCCTGGAGCTTCCCAAGGTCCCTCTGGATGTCACCCCCTCCCTGGGCCTGGAGAACCTCGGGGGGTTCTTATGGATCCAGTTCTGGCCCTTCCCAAGGTCCCT
>NW_016693540.1:0-1605 GCF_001604755.1 Lepidothrix coronata | reverse complement strand
TCCCTGTGACCCCCAGGAGGTCCCAGAAGCTCTCTGTGACCCCCAGAAGATCCTGGAAGGTCCCTGTGACTCTCAGAAGGTCCTGGAAGGTCCCTGTGACCCCCAGAAGCTCTCTATGGTTCCAGAAGCTCCCTGTGACCCCCAGAAGGTCCCTGTGACCCCCAGGAGGTCCTGGAAGCTCCCTGGGACTTCCAGAAGCTCCCTGTGACCCCTAGGAGGTCCCTGTGACCCCCAGAAGCTCCTTGTGATTCCAAGGAGCTCCCTGTGACCTTCAGGAGCTCCGTGTGAGTTCCAGAAGGTCCCTGTGACCCCCAGAAGGTCCCTGTGACCCCCAGAAGGTCCTGGAAGGCCCCTGTGACTTCCAGAAGGCTCCAGAAGCAACCTGTGACCCCCAGTAGGTCCTGGAAGCTCCCTGTGACTCCCAGAAGATCCTGGAAGGTCCCTGTGACCCCCAGAAGGTCCTGGAAGGTCCCTGTGACCCCCAGAAGGTCCTGGAAGGTCCCTGTGATCCCTAGAAGGCCCTGGAAGCTCTCTATGACTCCCAGAAGATCCTGGAAGCTCCCTGTGACTTCCAGAAGGCTCCAGAAGATCCTGGAAGGTCCCTATGACTCCCAGAAGCTCCCTGTGACTCCCAGAAGGTTCCAGAAGGTCCCTACGGGTCCTGGAAGCTTCCTATGACTCCCAGGAACTCCCTATGACCCCCAGGAGGTCTTGGAAGCTCCCTGTGACCTCCAGGAGGTCCTGGAAGCTCCCTGTGACTCCCAGAAGATCCTGGAAGGTCCCTATGACTCCCAGAAGCTCCCTGTGACTCCCAGAAGGTCCCTGTGACCCCCAGAAGCTCCCTGTGATCCCCAGAAGGTCCTGGAAGGTCCCTGTGACCCCCAGGAAGTCCCTGTGACCCCTAGAAGCTCCCTGTGACCTCCAGAAGGTCCTGGAAGCTCCCTGTGACCCCCAGAAGCTCTCTATGGTTCCAGAAGCTCCCTGTGACCCCCAGAAGCTCCCTGTGACCCCCAGAAGGTCCCTGTGACCCCCAGAAGCTCCCTGTGACCCCCAGAAGATCCTAAAAGCTCCCCGTGACCCCCAGAACCTCCCAGAACCCTCTCCCCCCGTCCCCTCCCCTCCGTCCCTCCCCGGGGGGGTCCCTCACCGTGGGCCTCGGGGTTCTCCCTGCGCTCGGGGGGCTCGTCGAGGGCGGAGATGGCCGAGCTGATGCTCTTCTGCAGGTCCTGGTTCTTGCTGACCGAGTCCTCCTCGTCGGAGGAGAAGGACGGCAGCGTCTCCAGGTTGCGCTTCAGCTCCTCGTCCAGGCGCTTGCAGGGCGACGGGCAGGCCATGACCAGCCCCTCTCCCTCTCCCCCTTCCAGGGAAGGCCCCAAAACGGGGGGTCCCACCTGGAAAGGGGGCGGCGGGGCCCGGGGGGGGTTCTGGGGGGCGGCTTTGGAGGGGCTGGGGGGCAGCGGGTGCCGCTTGCCCGCCTTGAGGAAGTCGAGGAAGGAGGCCATGAAGCCCGACTTCATCTCCGGCTGCTTCTCCTCGGCCTCGCGCAGCCGCTGCTTCAGCAGCCGCTCCCGGCCCGCGCAGGGGTCCCCCGGGGGGGCCTCGGGG
>NW_016693539.1:0-1605 GCF_001604755.1 Lepidothrix coronata | reverse complement strand
GAAGCAGGATTGATATGGGGAGCACAGAATGGGGTAAGAGGGTTAGGGAATGCATAAACAAGGGTACTGGAGAAAGGGAAAGGGACAAGGGACAAAGAAGGAAGGGGTTTCTGCTTTTAAACCTACTTATAAAGCTCATAAGTCTTACAAATATTAGAAAAATAAAAACCATTAGGGGCTTAAGGCATCACCTGTCTTCTAGCGCAGTTCTAATCACGGTTGGCAGGGGCGCTGTTGGATCGCTGAAGGTGCAGGGCCTGCAGTTCTCTGTATTGACCTGCAGGGGGTGCTGTCGGATCACTGGAGGTCACCACACGGGGAGGGGGGTCTGGGGGGTTGGTCTTGGGTCGCTGAAGAAGCCGTAAAGAAGATGGTGGACCCTTCCCCCAATGGAAGGAAGGGGAAAGGAAAGCAGTTCACCCCCAACAGGACTCACCATTGTTCTCAGTTAATGGCACCCCAAAAACTCCTTCTTCCAGTGAGCACAGAGACTCTCCGATGAAAACGCAGCAGGTCCAAGCTGGAGACAAAAGACAGCTTCCAGGCAAGTTGAGGCCAGCAATCAGGGCTGACCAGGATGGGAAACCAGAAAAACAGACCTCCAGGCCTTCTCTCCAAATGCACCGAACACAGACCCTGTCTCCGTCCTCGAAAGAGAACCCAGCAGTCTGAATGTCTCCCCTCTGAACAGAGCAAGCCACCCCCTCCCAAAACTCTTCCCCTCTCCCCCCAGCCTCTGATGGGCCATCCGTGAGGAATGCGGCCTGGCTAGCTAGTTATTTTGTAAGGCTAATTAACTCCCTTCCCCCTTTCCATTCTGTACTAGGGTGAATTTATGCTGATACTTTTGGTCTGTGTTTGGCCCCAGCCACCTGCAGGAGTTTATATTCTCCCTGCCAAGTTCACTGATAAAACAGTGAATTCATCCTTGGAGGGAGAACTTCTATTTAAACTGTTTTAATTGGCTTTCTGTGATTGGCTAGTTGTCTGCCAAGGGCATTTGGAGGAGAAAGTGATGATGAAGGAGGAAGGCTCAACCCCCTACTCAATTTGAAAGAGACCCCCAAAGCATACTGCGCGTGCGTCAGGGGATTTCCTAAGTTCTCACGCGTGCGCAGAAGAGATGCACCTACATAACCAAGAGGGTGGGATTGGGAACCTCTGGCAGGGCAGTACTGGCCACACCTCCCTGGGCAAAGGTGCTCAAAGGATTGTATAAAAGCAGACAAGTTTTCCGAGCGGGGGGGCTGCCCTTCACGAAGGATCTAGTTGTTTGCGGGGACGCCTGCTGAGGTGGGAGTTTGCTAACTCTTTGGAAAACGCAGCTGTAGAGGATTTTATGGTATCTGGAGTGGGTAAGATCATCCCATGACTGGCATCTAAGTGAGTAGGGTGTCGTGTTTTCCTCTTTCTCCCGGATGCCCGTTTAGTTCAGCCACTTCTTTGTAATAAATACCTGTTTATCTGAACTTGCAACAGTGTCTTGGTTTTCAGGCTTCAGTATGTTCAAACCCCTTCCCTAATACACATTCAAACTCCGTCTTTCCTACAGTGAGGGGGGCAGGGGAAAGAAAAATTCTCCTGAATTTCTAACCTATAACAGAC
>NW_016693538.1:0-1606 GCF_001604755.1 Lepidothrix coronata | reverse complement strand
CCTGGGGACAGGGACAGTGTCACTGTCATTGTCACCATCACTGTCATTGTCACCACACCCCCTGGGGACAGGGACAGTGTCACTGTCATTGTCACTGTCACTGTCACCGTCACTGTCACCATCACTGTCACCATCACCACCCCCCCTGGGGACAGTGTCATTGTCACTGTCACCATCACTGTCACCATCACCATCCCCCCGGGGACAGGGACATTGTCATTGTCACCATCACTGTCACCATCACCACTCCCTCTGGGGACAGGGACAGTGTCACTGTCATTGTCATTGTCACCATCACTGTCACCATCATCACCCCCCCTGGGGACAGGGACAGTGTCACCGTCATTGTCACCATCACAACCCCCCCTGGGGACAGGGACAGTGTCACCGTCATTGTCACCATCACCGTCATTGTCACCACACCCCCTGGGGACAGGGACAGTGTCATTGTCACCATCACTGTTACCATCACCACCCCCGCTGGGGACAGGGACAGTGTCACTGTCATTGTCACTGTCATTGTCACTGTCATTGTCACCACACCCCCCTGGGGACAGGGACAGTGTCACTGTCATTGTCACCATCACTGTTACCATCACCACCCCCCCGGGGACAGGGACAGTGTCACTGTCATTGTTACCATCACCACCCCCCTTGGGGACAGTGTCATTGTCACTGTCACCATCACTGTCACCGTCACCACCCCCTGGGGACAGGGACAGTGTCATTGTCACTGTCACCATCACTGTCACCATCACTGTCACCATCACCACCCCCCCGGGGACAGGGACATTGTCATTGTCACCATCACTGTCACCATCACCACCCCCCTCTGGGGACAGGGACATTGTCACCGTCATTGTCACCATCACTGTCACCATCACTGTCACCATCATCACCCCCCTGGGGACAGGGACAGTGTCACTGTCATTGTCACCATCATTGTCACCGTCACCACCCCCCTGGGGACAGGGACAGTGTCTCTGTCACCATCACTGTCACTGTCACCATCACATCACCACTGCCACCACACTGTCACCGTCACTGCACCATCACATCATCACCGTCACAGCATCACATCACCACTGTCACTGTCACCGCACCATCATACCCCTGTCACCATCACACCACCACTGCCGTCACACTGTCACTGTCACTGCACCATGACATCATCACTGTCACTGTCACCACCACTGCCATCACACTGTCACCATCACCACATCACCAGCACTGTCACTGTCACCGTCACTGCACCATGACATCACTGTCACCGTCACCACCACTGCCATCACACTGTCACTGTCACACCATCACATCATCACTGTCACTGTCACCACACCATCATATCACTGTCACCATATCACCAGCACTGCCACCACACTGTCACTGTCACCACATCACCACTGCCATCACACTGTCACTGTCACCACATCACCACTGCCATCACACTGTCACCGTCACACCATCACATCATCACCGTCACTGTCACCATCACACCAGCACTGCCATCACACTGTCACCGTCACTGCACCATCACATCATCACTGTCACCGTTACCACATCACCACTGCCACCACACTGTCACCGTCACCGTGCCATCACATCA
>NW_016693537.1:0-1607 GCF_001604755.1 Lepidothrix coronata | reverse complement strand
TTCCAACCCAAGCCATTCTGGGATTTCATGAATATCTGTTCCTTTCAGTGCCCATGACACTGGCAATGGAGCATCTGAATGGCAACAGATCCCATTTTTATTTGGTTGATGGGACAGGTTTTATACTCAGTCCAGGACTTTTTGGCCAACTGGAATTTGTTAATCCCATCCAGAATTCTGTTCAGCAAACTTCCATTGTACAGCAGTGCAGGAAATACTGGAATTGCACAGTAAGGACAAGACCATATTTAAGGAATTCTAAACATTCTGTAGTTACCTGCTCATCAAACGTCAGGTATTAAAGGTGTGTGTCCAATAGGCAGCAAAAACATGGATTTTTGTGTTTTCCTCAGTTCCTGCAGAAGTGCTGTGGTTGGAATTCTGTATTTCACATCATTAACACAATTAGAGCTTTCACAGAGACAAAGCAGCCTTTGGAATTCCCGTGGAATTTGTAGCACATGCACATTATGCAGTGAACACGCAGAAGAATATGAATATAAATGATGGTTAAATTTGTTTTCCATGGGTTTTAGATGGGGATAGTTGTGTGGCCACTGGGATGGGATGCACACATGTAATAAAGGTGAATTTTTGTCTCTTTTTTCCAGAGGGATCCCAGAGTTCAGTGTCAGCTTCCAATGAGATCCAGCAGAACCAGCCCCAGGCCCTTCACTACGCCCTGGCCAATGCCCAGCAGGTCCAGATCCACCAGATAGGAGAGGATGGACAAGTCCAAGTAGTATGTCCTCAGCTTTTTCTAAATCCCTCCATTTAAACCCTCTAATTTCTTGCAAACTTTGCTTCAGTTGCAATTTAATGTTTTATTTTTAAATAGTAACTTGTCCTCACTTAGGATTTTCAGTAAATAAACATCGGAGGCTTATGGGGAAAAAAAGTTATTTGACAAAACTCTTCCTGCAGGATTTGCTCACACAGTTATTGCAAAGAAATACTCCTTCATTATTTTATAGAATTTACCTGTTTTCCTGCACTTGCCATGACACCAGCAGCCCTACAAAGTGTAGGGTTTACACACCAGAGTTGCTTTTAGCTGTGAATTACACAACAGAAATGCATTTATTTATTTATTTTTCTTTAAAACTGCATTCTCAGCTGGTTTTGAACATCTGTTGGCTGAACCTTTACATGTGTATTTGTTTAGCTACGTGTATATAAGTAAAATTATAAATATTGACATTTTTTAAGCCTGAGACACATTTCAGGCTGTGATTATTTCTGTACGTGGTTTTAGTGTCCTCTGAAAAAACCCACCTTCACTTTAATCCCTCTGTCCCATGGTTTGATACAAGGATTGTTTGAAATTCAAACTTCAATTAAAATTCATTTAAAATTATTTTAAAAAAGCGTCCTCAGTGAAATAATGCTCTTTCTGCAGGAACTGGGTGCAAAAGTTCCACTTCCACTTCACTTTTGCCATAACTTTCCAGTATCACCATGGGAATTCCCTTGTCTCTTGGTTTCCCTATGGATTTTAAATCTTCTTGACTCCTCGATGGATCTTTCTATGAGATATAATTGATGACTGTAAACCATTTTTCAAGTCTTGAAAGACAAGGTAGAAGGGAAAATTATATGAAATACAT
>NW_016693536.1:0-1607 GCF_001604755.1 Lepidothrix coronata | reverse complement strand
ATAACCTTGCTGCACTCAGTATGTTCATATTCATATTTATCTATAGCTATATCTTTCTTTATCTATATCTGTAGCTATATCTGTGTCTCTGTGTATGTGGGTTTGCCCTGTTTCTAGTATGTATACGTTCTACCCAACACCCAGAACTCCTCCAAAAGCCATCCAGGTTGCCCAGTGTGGAACACCTGCATCAAGACAGGGGAGACCTTTAACACGGTGCTGAAGAAGCACCGTTCCTGTTGGTGGGAGGCACTGGCTGAAGGGAATTCCGGGCGAAAAAGTCTTGCAGTGCTCAAAACTCAACATTTCCACCTGTTCTTGAGCTGGCACTTTCTCCCCTGTTTACACTGTTATTTTTTCAGTGTTGGGTGGCTTGCTTTTTTTTTTTTTTTGGGGCCACCGATTCGCCGGAAAGCGGCGACGGCAAAGCGGGGATGAAAAGGCCGGTGGCATTAGCTATCATTAGAATAAGAGTCATGTATTCCTCACCGCCAAGATGCACATAATTAGAAATTAGAAAAAGGTCAGATCTCACCATTATCAACTCAATCAGCTGCCGAGTGCCACACAGTCAATTAATTCAGCATCTGTATTTTTTACAACCCCGCGCACGTCCGCCGTCCGACTGTAACTCTTTATCCGGACAGATATACGGCGCAGCGGAGCAGGGACATAAAATGAGACCCTAAGCAAATGAGCTGAGATAATTGAGAGATTTATTTTTTATACATATATGTGTCAGGTCTTCCTGCCTTTGCCCTTGAATATTGACTTTCATGGCCGCTGAGCCCTGGGAGGACGCGGGAAGCCGGGGCACGGCACCTCCGCCTCGCGCTCTGCCTGCAGAGGGAGGGGGGAAAAAAGTGGGAAAAAAGAGCAAAAAACCCCCCAATCCCCCCCTCCAAAAATCTTTCCATCCACAACCCATCGTCCCCGTTGTTCACCAACCAAAAATTCACTTCCTCCGTGGCGGAGCCACCGCTGGAGTTTGGCCCTGGAATTTTTCAGGATGTTTCCCAACCGTGGCGACTTGCAGTTTGTAAAGATGGCCACTAAAATTTGCAAGTTAAAAACACCCTTTGAAATGCAAAGACGCTTTGTTACATAAAACGGGATTTATTGCCCCGGAGTGAATAGCTGAAATTTTATATATTATGCAAGATTTCAAACAGCAGCTATAAAACTTAAGGTTTCAGCTCGGCGAGAGGAATGTTTTATGTGTAAATTTTTTAAGGTTTATGGGGTACGTTTTAATGAGGCCCAGGCTTTGCACCAGCAACAGCTCACGGCTGAGTTGCAGCCCCGTAATCTTGTTAGAAGAAGTGGCCTCTGGAGAATAACCAAACACTTTTCAACATCCAGGATTTTTGGCTTGGAATTTTTTTGGGGGGGGGAGGGGAGGGGAGGGAGGCACAGGAAGCAATTCCCATGAAGGTAACGGTGAATTTGGTGATTTTTTATTTTTTTTTTTCCCTCTTTGAAATTTCATTGATGGGGAAGGAAAAGAAATGCAGATGTGCAGACAGATGGGCTCTGGGATGGGTTTTGGGGCGAGAATGTTGATTTTTTTTTTTTTTTTTTGGTGTGCCGAGAAAGGAAATTAATTT
>NW_016693535.1:0-1608 GCF_001604755.1 Lepidothrix coronata | reverse complement strand
GAGGTGCCACCCCACGGAGTGACCCCATTTCCCTGGAGGGATCCTTGACACTGGAGGGGGCCCATAACGGGGTGTCCCTGTCACGGGGGGGTCCCATAACAGGGTGTCCCCACACGGGGTGTCCCCACACTGGGGGGTCCTGACATGGGGTGTCCCCACACGGGGTGTCCCTGTCACCACGGGGTCCCAACATGGGGTGTCCCTGCCCCTGGGGTGTCCCTGTCACCGGGGGGTCCCAGAACAGGATGTCCCTGTCACGGGGTGTCCCTGTCACCGGGGGGTGACATGTCAGGACATGGGGAGGGTCCCTGCCCCTGGGGTGTCCCTGTCACAGGGGGGTCCCAACATGGGGTGTCCCTGTCACGGGGGTGTCCCTTTCACTGGGGGGATCCCAACACGGGGTGTCCCTGTCACCACGGGTTCCCAATATGGGGTGTCCCTGCCCCTGGGGTGTCCCTGCCCCTGGGGTGTCCCCATCACTGGTGTGTCCCTGTCACTGGGGGGATCCCAACACGGGGTGTCCCTGTCCCTGGGTGTCCCTGTCACCGGGGGTCCCAGAACAGGATGTCCCTGTCACTGGGGGGTCCTGACACGGGGAGGGTCCCTGTCCCTGGGGTGTCCCTGTCACAGGGGATCTCTGTCACCAGGGGGGGTCCCAACATGGGCTGTCCCTGTCCCCAGGGTGTCCCTGTCATGGGGTGTCCCACCATTGGAGTGTCTCTGTCACCCCAGGGTGTCCCACATTGGGGTGTCCCCGTCCCTAGGGTGTCCCTGTCACTGGGGTGTCCCAACATGGGGTGTCCCTGTCACCATGGGGTGTCCCCGTCCCGGGGGTGTCCCTGTCCCGGTCACCCCGGGGTGTCCCCACATTGGGGTGTCCCCGTCCCTGGGGTGTCCCTGTCACCCCGGGGGTGTCCCTGTCCCTGTCACCCCGGGGTGTCCCACATTGGGGTGTCCCTGTCCCTGTCCCCGTCCCGGGGGTGTCCCTGTCACCCCGGGGTGTCCCACATTGGGGTGTCCCTGTCCCGGGAGTGTCCCTGTCCCCGGGGGTGTCCCACATTGGGGTGTCCCACATTGGGGTGTCCCTGTCCCGGGGGTGTCCCTGTCCCTGTCATGGGGTGTCCCTGTCCCCGTCCCGGGGGTGTCCCCGTCCCGGGGGTGTCCCTGTCACCCCGGGGTGTCCCACATGGGGTGTCCCCGTCCCGGGGGTGTCCCTGTCCCTGTCCCGGGGGTGTCCCCGTCCCGGGGCTCCCCGTCTGTCGCGACATTGGGGTGTCCTTGTCCCCGGGGGGGGGTTTCCCTCTCCCGTGGGTGTCCCACCCTGAGTGTCCCCCACCCTGGGGGTCCCATCCCCTCCCCCACCCCCTCCCCTACCCCCTCCCCACCCTCCGTGTCGCCGTCCCCGCTGTCCCCTCCCGGCCCCGCCGCTGTCGCGACACCGGGGGGGTCCCTGTCCCGTTGGGGGAGGGGAGGGGGGGGTGTCCCTGTCCCCCCGTCCCGACCCCGGGGGGGTCCCTGTCCCGTTGGGGGATGGGGGGGTGTCCCTGTCCCCCCGTCCCGACCCCGGGGGGGTCCCTGTCCCGTTGGGGGAGGGGAGGGGGGCGTGTC
>NW_016693534.1:0-1610 GCF_001604755.1 Lepidothrix coronata | reverse complement strand
GCCCGTGCTGCAACGCGCGCAAGAAGGACGCCGTCCTCACCAAGTGCTTCCACGTCTTCTGCTTCGAGTGCGTCAAGAGCCGCTACGACACCCGCCAGCGCAAGTGCCCCAAGTGCAACGCCGCCTTTGGCGCCCACGACTTCCACCGCGTCTACATCAGCTGAGCCCCTCCCCCCCCGGGCCACCCGCCGTGGCCAAAGGTCAACCCCGCTTGGCCAAGGTCAACGTTGGGGGTCGTCACCACATTGGACCCCCAATTTTCCCCTTTCTTGACCGTCAAGGTTGAGTTTTGACCAACCGGTTGACCCTTGACCTTTCTCTGGTGGCCCCTGACCACCCATGGCCACCCACCACGACCAAAGGTCAAACCCACTTGGCCAAGGTCAACGTTGGGGGTCGTCACCACTTTGGACCCTCGAGTTTCCCCATTTTTTGACCCTCGTGGTTGAGTTTTGACCAACTGGTTGACCCTTGACCTTTCTCTGGTGACCCATGACCACCCACCATGACCAAAGGTCAACCCCGGTTGGTCAAGGTCAACGTTGGGGGTCGTCACCACATTGGACCCCCAAATTTTCCCCTTTTTTGACCGTCAAGGTTGAGTTTTGACCAACCGGTTGACCCTTGACCTTTCTCTGGTGACCCACGGCCACCCACCATGACCAAAGGTCAACCCCGGTTGGCCAAGGTCAACGTTGGGGGTCATCACCACTTTGGACCCCCAAATTTTCCCCTTTTTTGACCCTCGTGGTTGAGTTTTGACCGACTGGTTGACCTTTGACCTTTCTCTGGTGGCCCATGACCACCCATGACCAAAAGTCAACCCCGGTTGGCCAAGGTCAACGTTGGGGGTCGTCACCACATTGGACCCCCAATTTCCCCATTTTTTGACTTTCATGGTTGACCTTTGATCCTGCAGCCCCATAGTGACCCCCAGGTGACCCCCAGGTGACCTCTGACCCCCCCACAATAACCAAAGGTCAACCCCGGTTGGCCAAGGTCAACGTTGGGGGTCGTCACCACCTTGGCCCCCCAATTTCCCCATTTTTGGACTTTCATGGTTGACCTTTGACCCCCCAGCCCATAGTGACCCCCAGGTGACCTCTGACCCCCCCACAATAACCAAAGGTCAACCACAGTTGGCCAAGGTCAACGTTGGGGGTCGTCACCACCTCAGACCCCAAATTTCCCCCCTTTTTTGACCCTCATGGTTGACCTTTGACCCCGTAGCCCCATAGTGACCCCCAGGTGACCTGTGATGACCCCACAATGCCCAAAGGTCAACCACACTTGGCCAAGGTCAACGTTGGGGGTCGTCACCTCTTTGGACCCTAAATTTCCCCCCTTTTTTGACCCTCATGGTTGACCTTTGACCCCTTAGCCCATAATGACCTCCAGCTGACCTTTGACCCCCCCACGATGACCAAAGGTCAACCACAGTTGGCCAAGGTCAATGTTGGGTCATCTTCACCTTTGACCCCCAATTTCTCCACCTTTCGATCTTCGTGGTTGACCTTTGACCCCGCAGCCCCGTAGTGACCCCCAGGTGACCCCGGTTGGCCCCGCCCCCTTTCCCCTCCCCCCCCCAATAAAGTTGTCGAAGCCGTTCC
>NW_016693533.1:0-1611 GCF_001604755.1 Lepidothrix coronata | reverse complement strand
AGCGGTGAGAGTCCTGCACCCTAACCACTAGACCACCAGAGGCCCCCACTCCCAAAGGTAGTGCTCAAGGTATGGTAGGAGAGCAACACTGAACACATATCCCAAATGACCCTCGTTGCCCTTGATGTTATCATGTCATAAACTGAAAACCCACACTACAGCAACAAAGCAATCCTGATCCCTCTCCCTGCTCTGAAAAAGATCCCCACAAGGAGCACATAGAGGAATATATACAGGGTTAGGTACCACAACCATGTGAACAGACCAAGCAACACCATGACCAGTGGTTCTGTACCTAATATAACAAATGCTTAGATCAAACTTGTTTTCAACCTGCTCTGGGCAGATCTGTTGTTACCTCAGCACTTTGTGCCTCACACTGGGCACCAACTAGAGCTGTTATGGTTTAGCAATGGTATTCCCCAACTCAGTGCCCCCAACAAGGCTCTTCAAACCCACACTGCCGCTCTCAGAGTCCCTTCACCACCACCACCACCACCACTCCCCCACTGCCCCTGTTCCCCCACCCTTCTGCCCCCAGCAATGAAGTGAGGTTGTACAGAATAACATCTGGGCCTTAGCCACACCCCCTCCCAGCTACTGCAAAAATTTAACCCTGTCCTGCTCAAAACCAGGACATCAACTAAAATAAAACGTTGCTCTAGCCAAGCTAAACAAAGAAAAGAGATATGAAAAATATTTCTGATTAAGAATTAAGTCGTTGAAACTTCACATAAAATCATCTCACACCTGTGCTTTAATGAGTACACCCAGGCACTGTCAATAGAAATTAAAACTGGTTATAAGAAATACAATTTCCTAACTAACACCTCACAGGCAATTCCAAGCTGTACAGAACACATACTTTTCCATGCTTCTCCCATGCTTGTGTACGAAATGACTCCACAGACTGCCAAGAAGGCAAACAGGAAGAGAATGACACTCCGCTGGAGTCGGGACAGCTGCTTCCATTTCTTTAGGAGAGAAAAGAAGTGAGAGGAAGAACATTTAGCACGACATTAAGAGCCTACTCAGTTAAAAATTAACAGTTAAAAATTAACTCTTACCGGTTCACTCAGATTAAGAAACACAAAACCCAGTAGGTTTAATTTTACCCTGTTTCCAAATGCAGATATCCATTGCTTATTTTCTTTGATGACAGAGAAAACAGGAATCTAACAGCAAGCTCACAGAAATATCAGAGGCACTTGCTGCAAGAACCTCAGAACCTGCCGAATGCCAAGGATCCCACAGAGCTTCAGCTACAGCTGACTTTCATCACAACCTGCACTGCCTAACCTGAGATCTCCATCTGCAGATGCCCAGATGTCAACTGGGAAATCAGCCAAAAGCCTCTTTCCTCCTGGCTGGGGAGGTACCGCACAGTGCATATGCAAAATAAGAACAGAAGCAAGTGGTAGGAAAACTAAAAATCTTACTGCAGCAAAGAAGAAAGGCTCAAAATAAGCTGAGCACCAGTCACTGGATAGGTCACGGGTTCAATCCCCGTACGGGCCATTCACTTCAAGAGTTGGACTCAATGATCCTTGTGGGTCCCTTCCAACTCAGAATATTCTGTCAATCTGTGAAAGAGAAGCCAAGCATCCTGCC
>NW_016693532.1:0-1612 GCF_001604755.1 Lepidothrix coronata | reverse complement strand
CCTACAGAATTAATAAAGACACAGCCTACTAATTGCATTATATACATTACGTTACATTTGAGTCTTGGTAAAGCAAATTAATCAGCCATGTCTAAAATAATGACCGTGGCTCTTTAAGCTAACTGTGCATCTCAGCCATCTAAAATCTAACTCCTACGTGGTTTGCACTATCGCCCATGCTCATAGACAAGCAAGATGTTCATGCTGGAAAATTTAGACTCTGTAATGCTTTCAATATGTGAGGTGCTAATCTGCTAAGATGCTGTTGATAATCATTTTTTCTATGCTTTATTTGTCCCTATTAAATTACTGAAACCCCTGGGCTGGGACTTTTAAATATTTGCCTCTACCCTACACAGTCCTCTTTAGCTCTAGGAATTGACCTATGGGATAAAGCTTTAGATCAGAGTTTTAGATCCTGAGAAAGATTTATCTGTGTCAGCCAAAGTGAGCACCACAGATCTGTCCAGTAGGCCTACACACAAGAGGCAAGATCTCTGCAGGGGGCACCTGGGCAAGTGGCAGGAAATATTGTGGTGACAAAGCTACATACATCTCTATTTCTCACCACAGGAAGATGGCTTTAAACTCTTTTTGGGGCCTCCTTTTTGGAGACTTCCAGAATGTAAATGGTTTGTCTCCCATATGCCCTGTATTCATCATCTCTGCACAAGTCCTGCAAACTTTCAGCATAGGTCCAACTGGTAGTCAGTGGCTTTGGCTATGCCAGTAAGGATATATTAGATTGCTGCAGGGGAGATTAAAGCAGAAGGGTATTACTTTTTCTCCCTGTGTAGCAGGGAAAGGATATGTTTCACAGTTTGTGCCAATTGGAGAAGATCTCTCCTGAGACTGCATTCTATAAAGGAGTTTGTTTACTTTCCGGCAAAGGAGTTATCCAGCACTCAGACTCCTGACTCAGTTGTCATGCTCTTAGTGCTCTTGATTCGGTGCTGAAAGTTTAGTGAGCTGCAGAGAAAACCCACTGGAGAGATGTGGGTACAGAAAGACTCACTGAAGCTCTGTTGAAAAAAGAGAAAGTTTTTTTTTTCTTAATGCAGCACTAAATCCTGTACTGTACAAACTGCAGTAGCAATAACAGTGGAACAGCACCCCATATCTCAACAAAGGGTGGTGGCATGACCTAGTGGGTGGGAAGCTCTCGGTAATCCTTTCTGCTGCTTTCTGCTCTGCAGACACCAAAATGTCGCTGAATTCACAAAGCCCTTGTTGGGATTTTCTTTTTCAGTTGCCTCTTTTTACAAGACACAGCTGGCACTTCTATTCAGCATCCATCAGTACACCAGTAGCAATGCCTTACTGCAGTCTTTTTGTCTCCATTGTTGCCCTGTTTTCTGTTGTGTTGGCTGTAAATGAATCGATTTGTGCAATTAGCACTGGAGCTGTAAAGTGCCTAATAACAGGGAAAACGGGAGCTGTGCACTGAGGAAACTAGATGTACGAAATAACACGACCAGACTGGGGGATGTCATGTTGCATTTGTTTCATGAACAGAAGCAGAATATACTTATTGTAGCTTCAAGGTATTTGGAGGTATTATAACAGTAAAAGTTTCATCCAGAGGATTCTGTAAGTAGCTAGGAGGTACCAC
>NW_016693531.1:0-1612 GCF_001604755.1 Lepidothrix coronata | reverse complement strand
AAACCTGGGATAATCCATGACTGGGATAACCCACACTGGGATAACCCAAACCTGGGATAATCCATGACTGGGATAACCCACACTGGGATAACCCACAGTGGGATAATCCATGACTGGGATAATCCATGACTGGGATAACCCAAACCTGGGATAACCCACACTGGGATAACCCACACTGGGATAACACAAACCTGGGATAACCCACATGGGATAACCCACACTGGGATAACCCACATTCCAGGATAAATCACACCTGGGATAATGCACAGCCAGGATAACCCACACTGGGATAATCCACACTGGGATAACACAAACCTGGGATAACCCACATGGGATAACCCACACTGGGATAACCCACATTCCAGGATAAATCACACCTGGGATAACCCACAGCCAGGATAATCCACACCTGGAATAACCCACACCTGGGATAACCCACATGGGATAACCCACACTGGGATAACCCACATTCCAGGATAAATCACACCTGGGATAATGCACAGCCAGGATAACCCACAGCCGGGATAATCCATATCCAGGATAACCAATGCCTGGATCAATCATATCCAGGATAATCCCCACCTGGGATAAACCACATCCGGGATAATCCACACCTGGGATAACCCAAACCTGGGATAACCCAAACCTGGGATAATCCATGACTGGGATAACCCACACTGGGATAACCCAGATGGGATAAACCACACCTGGGATAATGCACAGCCAGGATAACCCACATGGGATAACCCACACTGGGATAACCCACATTCCAGGATAAATCACACCTGGGATAACGCACAGCCGGGATAATCCATACCTGGGATAACCCACACTGGGATAACCCACACTGGGATAACCCACATTCCAGGATAAATCACACCTGGGATAATGCACAGCCAGGATAACCCACACCTGGGATAACCCACACGGGGATAACCCACATGGGATAACCCACATTCCAGGATAAATCACACCTGGAATAACCCACACATGGAGGACATGGAGACTGGGGATATGGGATGGAGGGACATGGGATACAGGGACATGGGATACAGGGATGGGGGGATATGGGGACACAGGGATATGGGATACAGGGATGGAGGGACATGGGATACAGGAACACAGGGACATGGGATGTGGGATGGAGGGACATGGGAACACGGGGATATGGGATACAGGGACACAGGGACATGGGATACAGGATGGGGGGATATGGGGGCGCAGGGATATGGGATATGGGATGGGGGGATATGGGGATAAAGGGATATGGGATATGGGATGGGGGGATATGGGGATAAAGGGATATGGGATACAGGGATGGGGGGATATGGGGGCACAGGGACATGGGGATGGAGGGATATGGGGATATGGGGACACAGGGATATGGGATACAGGGATGGAGGGATATGGGAACACAGGGACATGGGATATGGGATGGGGGGATATGGGGACACAGGGACATGGGATATGGGATGGGGAAATATGGGGGTAAAGGGATATGGGATATGGGGTGGGGGGATATGGGGATAAAGGGACATGGGATACAGGGATGGAGGGACATGGGATATGGGATGGGGGGACATGGGATACAGGGATGGTGGAATATGGAGAT
>NW_016693530.1:0-1614 GCF_001604755.1 Lepidothrix coronata | reverse complement strand
GCCTGTAGCAAATGTGGATAGAGCCTTCCCAAATCTTCGTTCGCGAAGCCTCGCCATGATGATGATGATTAAAAGATATCAAGAAAGCTATAGTCGAGTATGGATTAGGTGCCCCATTTACCATCGGGCTACTCGAGTCTTTCTTTCTCGCGTACACTCTCATACCCTTTGATATCAGGGCGGCAGTTGGAGGGTTGTTTACGACTGTGCAGGCCTCGGTTTTCGAGATGGAGTGGAGGAAAAAAATAATGACTTATGTGAATGACAAAATGGAGAGAAGAGGTATTCCCCCCAGGCAGGCAATAGACATGCTCTATGGGGAGGGAGACTATTACAGCAGAGGGGATCAAGCACGATTAGACCCTAAATTGTTAGAGATCAGCAAAGAATTGGCACTGGAGGCCATGAAGAAGGTGGCCGATGCCTATGTGCTGACCCCTTCTTTCACTTTAATAAACCAAGGCCCAAAAGAACCTTTCGTAGATTTTATAACTCGGCTAAAAGAGGCTATTGCCAGGCAGGTACCTCAGAAAGAGTGCCAAGAAATTCTGTTTAACAAATTGGTTATCGAAAAGGCCAATGAGGACTGCCAAAAAGCATTAAAGCTTTTAAAGGAACCCACTCTACTGGAAATGATAGAGGCTTGTAAAAACATTGGGTCAAACTCCCATAAAGCACACCTATTGGCTGCCGCGTTTACCGGGCCAAACCATTGTTTTGAGTGTGAGGAAAAAGGTCATTTTAAAAAACACTGTCCTCGTCTTTCAGCTTTCATGCCTGACCTACCCAAGACTTTGTGCCGCAGGTGTGGGAAGGGGCGACACTGCACGGATGGCCTGCACAAACGGCATACATCCAAGTCAACGGCGTGGGGGGAACACAGTACCCGGTCAGGAGTCAGGTGACACTTACTGTTTATGGACCGGAGGGCAGACCAGCATCCCTCCAACTGTATATTCTCAATATTCCTGTTACACTTTGGGGAAGGGACGCCATGGAGCAGTGGGAGCTCACTTTGAGCTCCCTCTCCCATGAACAAAATTTTTAGGTGGGGTCACTGAGGTACTGCAGCTCCCCAGACTGAGCTGGAAAACAGAGACCCCAGTCTGGGTCGATCAGTGGCCCCAAACAAGAAAAAAGCTGCAAATTTTAAATGAATTGGTGAATCAGGAATTGGCTAAGAGGCACCTGGAGTCTTCCACCAGTCCCTGGAACACTCCAGTGTTTGTCATTCAAAAGTCCTCAGGTTCCTGGAGATTTCTCTAGGACCTGCGCAAAGTTAATGAAGTCTTCGAGCCAATGGGAGCCCTCCAGCAGGGAATGCCTTCACCATCCATGCTCCCTGCTGAATGGCCCCTAGTGGTCATTGATATAAAGGACTGCTTTTTTCACATTTATCTCAATCCAGCTGATTCGGTCAAATTCGCGTTCTCAGTACCTGCGATCAACGCCTGTGAACCTCACCACAAGTTCCAGTGGCGAGTGCTTCCCCAGGGGATGAAAAATTCCCCAACACTCTGCCAGATGTTCGTGGCAGAAGTGTTGCGTCCAATCAGGCAGAAATACTCACAGTCAATCATCTTCCATTACATGGATGATGTGTTGATCTGCACC
>NW_016693529.1:0-1614 GCF_001604755.1 Lepidothrix coronata | reverse complement strand
TTTTTGGGACCCCTCCCTCCTTTTTAGGACCCCCCTCCCAATTTTGGTGCCCCCCCCCTACATTTGGGGGTCCCCTTGACCCCCCCGTGTCCCCCCAGACTCGGAGGAGGAGGAGGAGGAGGACGAAGGTCCCGGGGGGTCCCCGAGGGCCGTCGGGGACCCTTTTGGGGTCACGGGGGGGGGACAGAGCGGGGGGACCCCCCCCGAGCCCCCCCCGAGCGGCGGCGCCGTCCTGGTCACCGTCCCCTGGGGGAGGGTCACGGCCGACTGTCCCCCCCAGGTACGGGGGGATTTGGGGTCCCCTGGGGCACTTTGGGGTATTTGGGGTCCCCTGGGGCACTTTGGGGGGCTTTGGGGCACTTTGGGGGCTTTGGGGTCCCCCTTTGTCACCCCCAGGGCACTTGGGGGGCTTTGGGGCACTTTGGGGTCCCCCTTTGTCACCCCCGGGGCACTTTGGGGGCTTTGGGGCACTTTGGGGTCCCCCTTTGTCACCCCTGGGGGAGGGTCACGGCCGACTGTCCCCCACAGGTACGGGGGGATTGGGGGTCCCCCGGGGCATTTTGGGGGGCTTTGGGGGCTTTGGGGTCACCCCTGGGGCATTTTGGGGTCCTTGGGGCACTTTGGGGTCTTTGGGGTCCCCCTTTTGTCACCCCTGGGGGAGGGTCACGACCGACTGTCCCCCCCAGGTACGGGGGGGATTTGGGGTCCCCCTGGGGCACTTTGGGGTCCTTGGGGCACTTTGGGGTCTTTGGGGTCCCCCTTTGTCACCCCCGAGGCACTTGGGGGGCTTTGGGGTCTTTGGGGTCCCTCTGGGTCACCCCCGGGGCATTTTGGGGTCCTTGGGGCACTTTGGGGTCTTTGGGGTCCCCCTTTGTCACCCGTGGGGGAGGGTCACGGCCGATTGTCCCCCCCAGGTACGGGGGGATTTGGGGTCCCCCTGGGGCATTTTGGGGTCTTTGGGGTCCTTGGGGCACTTTGGGGTCTTTGGGGTCCCCCTTTTGTCACCTCTGGGGGAGGGTCACAGCCGACTGTCCCCCCCAGGTACGGGGGGATTTGGGGTCCCCCTGGGGCACTTTGGGGTCTTTGGGGTCCCCCTTTGTCACCCCCGGGGCATTTTGGGGTCCTTGGGGCACTTTGGGGTCCTCTTTTGTCACCCCTGGGGGAGGGTCACGGCCGACTGTCCCCCACAGGTACGGGGGGTTGGGGGGCACCCTGGGGCACCCCCGGGGCATTTGGGGTCCCCTGGGGCACTTCGGGGTCTTTGGGGTCCCCCCTTTGTCACCCCCGGGGCATTTTGGGGTCCTTGGGGCACTTTGGGGGCTTTGGGGTCCCCCCTTTGTCACCCCTGGGGGAGGGTCACGGCCGACTGTCCCCCACAGGTACGGGGGGATTTGGGGGCACCCCCGGGGCATTTTGGGGTCCTTGGGGCACTTTGGGGTCTTTGGGGTCCCCCCTTTTGTCACCCCTGGGGGAGGGTCACGGCCGACTGTCCCCCACAGGTACGGGGGGGATTTGGGGGCACCCTGGGGCACCCCCGGGGCATTTTGGGGTCCTTGGGGCACTTTGGGGTCCCCCCTTTGTCACCCCTGTCCCCCCCCAGGGCACTTTGGGGTC
>NW_016693528.1:0-1614 GCF_001604755.1 Lepidothrix coronata | reverse complement strand
CAGCATTTGTATTGTCATCTCCTATTCGCTTTTTGTTTTGAGCATTTGCAAAGATTTAATCTGGAAATTTTATCTTTTTTCTCTCAACTCTTGTCACTCTAAATGTCTCTTGTTTAGATCTATCTTTGCTCTCCTTACAAATAAAATGCAAATCATATCCTTGACAGAGATAAAGAGTTATCTAAGTAAAATTAGAATAAATACTCAGAGGTTAAAACTGAGATTCACTCTGAGAAAATCACAGAACACTACATTAATTTTTGGTGTCTAAAAATGTATATAAAAATGTCAGAACTTCAGCTCAAAGGAATATCCTTTTTCTCAATTAGGCTTTTTAGATGCTTTCCGTAGTGGTCATTTCAGGTCACAGGAGTTTACAAATTATTGAACAGTAGATATTCAGGATTTTTTTTCTTATGGTAACATGTTGGACTTTGTAGGAGATGAATATATATGATTTAAGATGAAGGATCAAAACCACTGGAGAACACCGGCAGTGGCAGCATGAACTCTGCAAGGCGCATGAGAAGCTTCCTGACAATGCCAGTCGCGATAGCGGAGCTGACAAGGGGATGGCGGTGCTGCACCACCTCTAAAGAGCATGCACGAGGAGAAGCAGAAGAGCTATTCATAGCGTTGGCAGCAATGACACCACAAGCAATAAGCAAGAGTGTTCCACTTCAGTCAAGAATTCAAAAGCTTTTTCATGAACTTAATTAAGAACTTTTCTGACAGCGTGGAATACTAATTGGCTGTTGCAACCTCGAAGAAGAAAATCAAAGGAGGTCTGCTCAAATTCAGGATTTGCAAGAAATTAACTTTCCTACCTGCCAATATCTGATATCTAAAAATAGGAAGAAGGATGAAGGAAGGATTTCAGAATTGTTTCTAAGGAATTTCCCCTGACTAAAGACTTTCAAATTTAGCTAAGGGACATTTGTAGAAGGAAATAAGATACAACACACTGAAGTATTTTGCTGCAATTAATAGATATGTTTTTTTGTGAAAGTAAATAAGTCAACTTTTTTAATTCTACTGTGATTCACATTATCTAGAGTTTTTGACAGGAGAGGTGGAGAATAGTTACGTTAGAATAGTGAGAGCTTTTTTTCTTAAGGAGGGACAGTTGACTTTTTTTCACGACAAGAAGCTGTTTTCTATGACTTGGAAAATTTTTCACTAGTACAAATGATCAGTGAAAAAGCATACACTTGAGTGGCCAAGAAAACAAAGTGGTTTTCTTCCATAAGAAATTGATTTTTCATTGTCCATTTTTTCATTTTTATTTTCATTTTCATTAAATAATCATCTGTAAGTTCTGTGCATCATAAAAATACAAATTAATTTTTGTACTTTAAAAATTTCAAATGTGCTGGCTAAGAACTTCAGGAAAGATTTTATGTAATTCTTTGTAGACACTACATAGAAGAAAATAGGACAATATTTTTGGTATTTTTTACAGAGACAAAAATACTAATGTGAGACTTTGAAACTTTCATTTACTTGCATTCGACAGTATCCTGTCAAGTTTAATATGAAATATCTTCCAGGGAATGTGATATTTTAACTAAGTTGCTACCAGAGTAACTTAGAAATGATGCAGTGCCAGCTTCT
>NW_016693527.1:0-1614 GCF_001604755.1 Lepidothrix coronata | reverse complement strand
CGGGGACATAGGGGGACACGGACAGGTGGGTGCACGGACACACAGACACGTGAACAGGTGGACATGGGGACATGGTGGGATGGACACACGGACACAGGGGGACACGGACATGTGGGTGCACGGACACACAGACGTGTGAACACAGGGACATGGACACACTGGCAAATGGACATGGTGGGATGGACACACAGACACATGGACACAGGGACACAGGGGGACATGGACACGTGGGTGCACGGACACACAGACACACGAACAGGTGGACACGGGGACATGGTGGGATGGACACACGGACACACAGACACACGGACACAGGGGGACACGGACAGGTGGGTGCACGGACACACAGACACGTGAATAG
The DNA here is from genome assembly GCF_001604755.1 of Lepidothrix coronata. Taxonomy (NCBI): domain Eukaryota; kingdom Metazoa; phylum Chordata; class Aves; order Passeriformes; family Pipridae; genus Lepidothrix; species Lepidothrix coronata. Next base: position 1,253 of record NW_016693527.1, on the reverse strand, counting down.
GTGGACAAGGGGACATGGTGGGATGGACACACGGACACGGGGACACAGGGGGACACGGACATGTGGGTGCACGGACACACAGACACGTGAACAGGTGGACAAGGGGACATGGTGGGATGGACACACGGACACAGGGGGACAGGGGGACATGGACACGTGGGTGCACGGACACACAGACACGTGAATAGGTGGACACGGGGACATGGACACACTGGTAGGTGGACATGGTGGGATGGACACACGGACACAGGGACACAGGGGGACACGGACATGTGGGTGCACGGACACACAGACACGTGAACAGGTGGACATGTGGACATGGACATGGTGGGATGGACACACGGACACGGACACAAGGACACAGGGGGACACGGACATGTGGGTGCACGGACAGACAGACATGAACAGGTGGACATGGGGACATGGACACACTGGCAGGTGGACACGGTGGGACGGACACACGGACACAGGGACACAGGGGGACATGGACACGTGGGTGCACGGACACACAGACACGTGAATAGGTGGACACGGGGACATGGTGGGATGGACACAGGGGGACAGGGGGACACGGACATGTGGGTGCACGGACACACAGACACGTGAATAGGTGGACATGGGGACATGGTGGGATGGACACACGGACACACGGACACAGGGGGACACGGACATGTGGGTGCACGGACACACAGACACGTGAGCAGGTGGACATGGGGACATGGTGGGATGGACACACGGACACAGGGGGACAGGGGGACATGGACACGTGGGTGCACGGACACACAGACACGTGAACAGGTGGACATGGGGACATGGACACACTGGCAGGTGGACACGGTGGGATGGACACACGGACACAGGGGGACAGGGGGACACGGACACGTGGGTGCACGGACACACAGACACGTGAACAGGTGGACACGGTGGGATGGACACATGGACACGGGGACACAGGGGGACATGGACACGTGGGTGCACGGACACACAGACACGTGAATAGGTGGACATGGGGACATGGTGGGATGGACACACAGACACGGACAGAGGGACACAGGGGGACACGAACATGTGGGTGCACGGACACACAGACACGCGAACACGTGGACACGGGGACATGGACACACCGGCACCTGGACACGGTGGGACGGACACACGGACACATGGACACAGGGGGACGAGAACAGGGGGCACAGGGACACGAGGACACACACGGTGTCACCCCAGGGGCACAGGGACACGAGGACACACACACA
>NW_016693526.1:0-1615 GCF_001604755.1 Lepidothrix coronata | reverse complement strand
CCCCAGTGAGTCAGTCCCAGGAGGAGCGCTGGGACCCCCCAGGATAGAGCCCAGCCCCCGCCCCCCTGTGAGTCCAGGACAGCCCAGTAACACCAGTATGGCCCAGTAACCCCACTCGGGCTCAGTCCCAGCCCCACTGGTGAGCTCCAGTCACTCCCAGTTCCTCCCAGCGCTCCCAGTTCCCATTCCAGGAGCAGAAGGAGCACCTGGTGCAGGATCCCATGTGCTCCCAGTCACTCCCAGTCACTCCCAGTGCTCCCAGTTCCCATTCCAGGAGCAGAAGGAATGCCTGGCCCTTGATCCCATGTGCCCCCAGTCACACCCCCAGTGCACCCAGTGCTCCCATTGCCCCGTTCCCTTTCCCAGCCCCAGAGCAGGAGTGCCTGGCACAGGATCCCATGTGCTCCCAGTGCCCCCAGTGCCCCCAGTGCTCCCATTCCCCCCCTTCCCTTTGCCAGCCCCGGAGCAGAAGGAGCTCCTGGCACAGGATCCCATGTGCTCCCAGTGCCCCCAGTGCTCCCAGTGCTGTCAATTCCCATTCCAGGAGCAGAACGAGCTCCTGGTGCAGGATCCCATGTGCCCCCAGTGTTCCCAGTTCCTCCCAGTGCTCCCATTGCCCCGTTCCCTTTGCCAGCCCCGGAGCAGAACGAGTTCCTGGCACAGGATCCCATGTGCCCCCAGTGTTCCCAGTGTTCCCAGTGCTCCCATTCCCCCCGTTCCCTTTGCCAGCCCTGGAGCAGGAGTGCCTGGCACAGGATCCCGTGTGCCCCCAGTGCTCCCAGTGCCCCATTCCCTTTCCCAGCCCCGGAGCAGAAGGAGCGCCTGGCACAGGATCCCGTGTGCCCCCAGTGTTCCCAGTGTTCCCAGTGCTCCCAGTGCTGTCAATTCCCATTCCAGGAGCAGAACGAGCTCCTGGTGCAGGATCCCATGTGCCCCCAGTGCCCCCAGTTCCTCCCAGTGCTCCCATTGCCCCGTTCCCTTTGCCAGCCCCGGAGCAGGAGCTCCTGGCACAGGATCCCATGTGCCCCCAGTCACTCCCAGTGCTCCCAGTGCTCCCAGTGCCCCGTTCCCTTTCCCAGCCCCGGAGCAGGAGTGCCTGGCACAGGATCCCATGTGCTCCCAGTGCCCCCAGTGTTCCCAGTGCTCCCATTGCCCCGTTCCCTTTGCCAGCCCCGGAGCAGAAGGAGTTCCTGGCACAGGATCCCAGTGTGCTCCCAGTTCCTCCCAGTGCTCCCAGTGATCCCATTGCCCCGTTCCCTTTGCCAGCCCCGGAGCAGAAGGAGCTCCTGGCACAGGATCCCATGTGCTCCCAGTGCCCCCAGTGCTCCCATTGCCCCGTTCCCTTTCCCAGCCCCGGAGCAGAAGGAGCTTCTGGCACAGGATCCCGGGTGCCCCCAGTGCTCCCAGTGCTCCCAGTGCTCCCATTCCCCTCGTTCCCTTTCCCAGCCCTGGAGCAGGAGTGCCTGGCACAGGATCCCATGTGCCCCCAGTCACTCCCAGTGCTCCCAGTGCTCCCATTTCCCCGTTCCCTTTCCCAGCCCCGGAGCAGGAGTGCCTGGCACAGGATCCCATGTGCTCCCAGTGCCCCCAGTGCTCCCAGTGCTCCCATTGCCCC
>NW_016693525.1:0-1618 GCF_001604755.1 Lepidothrix coronata | reverse complement strand
CCTTAACATCCATATCCTGGGGGTCTACAGGTCTCTCTTTGCAGGCTTCAGGCAGGAGCTGGATTTGGGAGCTGCCAATTAATTAAAAATAAATAAATAAATGAATGAATGAGTGAATAAATGAATGAAGGAATGAATAAATGAACGAATGAATGAATAAATGCAGGCCAACAACAGGAGCAAGCAAGGTCAGCTCTGCCCGTGTCCCATCCCACGCCTGGGCTGGTTTCAGGATGGAATGTGGAGCAGCTGTTCCCAGGGATATTTCCATGGGCTCCACACCTGCTCAGCACCTCTGTAAAGCTCAGGCTTGTTCCTTCTTTCCCCCTGGAAGCTCAGGGCACTCCAGCATTAATTAAACTTCTCCAGGGCTTTGCAGGGCAGGGATTTATTTGGATTGTACCATGGGAGCTGTGGGATGTGATGCACCTTCCTGGGAGCAGGATTAGAGGCAGAATTCCAGAGTCACCACTCAGTTTTTTGTTAGGTCCCACTGTTTTGAGTATTAATTCGTTAATTTATAGGCATATAAACAGTGTCTGCCCTGAGTGACAGTGGAGCTGAGGAGGATATTCCACGTGGTGTCCCATGTGGAATCACTGCTACAAGTGCTTTGTGCTGCATTAAAGGATGGGAATTATTCTTGGGTTGTCATTGTGCCTTTGGGGTTTTACTTTTCATTTGTTTTGGGTTTTTTTTGTTTGTTTTTTTTTAATGGGAAATTGTGTCCCTGATCCTGCTGCTTGGGCACCTTGCAGGTGAGTCTGTGCTCGTGCTGGGACTGGGCTTGTACAAGGGAGGCAGCAAAAACGTCAAATGACTTCATAAAGGAAGTCTTTAATAGAACAAAGAATGAAATTCGTGCCCCAGAGCTGTGTCCTCCCAACTCCTGGGAGGCACATTTTGTGTGCCGAGCTGAAACAGCAGAAATTCAGTAATTCTTTATGAAGTTATTTGAGCAGTTTCTGTCCAGAAACATCCCAGGGATGCAGGACACTCCTTCCTACTTTTAAAAAAAAATGGATAAGTTCCCCTTTCTTTAGTTTTTGGAAGATACTTGAGTTTCTGGTAGCATGGGGGGGTTGGAACAAGATGATCTTTAAGGTCCCTTCCAACCAAACCATTCTGTGGATCTGTGGGGTTTCAGTGTCTCAGAGGTGACTTTAAATACCCATAACTTTTGCACAGTTACGTTTCCCTTGCTGGGAGTAGCAGAGCATTACATGAACTTAGTTCTTAAACTAAAAATGTAATGGAAGAGGCTCTTGTGGGTTTTAAATAGGCAGCACTCAAATATCTCAAAGTTGAGTCCACACCCTGGAAGTGTCCAAGGCCAGGTTGGAGCAACCTGGGCTAGTGGAAGGTGTCCCTGCTCATGGCAGGGAGTTGGAACGGGATGATTTTTAAGGTCCCTTCCAACCCAAACCATTCCATGATTCTGGGATTACCTCTGTGTAGAATATAGACCTTGGTTTTTGTTCCCTGAATTTCTCTCAGCGTTGGGCATGTGTCTGTCTCCTGGGTTGCAGTGGATCTTGCTGGAAGTTTGGACCGTGGCTGAACAGCTCAGGTGTAACTTTTGGGACTCAGAATTACGTGATCTCTGCAAGTTCCAGTG
>NW_016693524.1:0-1618 GCF_001604755.1 Lepidothrix coronata | reverse complement strand
GTTGGAAAAGAGTTCTGTTTCCAAACACTGTGATACACAATCTAGAGTAACTTGGTAGGAGGTTTGCCCTCCTTTCTTTTTTTTCCTTTTTTTTTTTTTTTAACAGATATTCAATAAAGAATAGTTAGAAGAATATTCTCTGGCATAAATGTATAAATTAAGTAGTTACAGATTTGAATCTATGTATAAGTACACAGATCTAGGATCTGGGGACATCATTGTGTTTTTTTCTGAATGGCTTTGGATTGTCATGGAAAGATCTGTACTATAACAATTAAAGAAATTATTATTCCCATCCTTCAACTATCTGTGAGAGTATTCAGGGTTTATTACTGTTAAATATATTATCTTGGACCAAATTAGTTCTCAGAGTTCCTCAAAAATGTAAATAAAAATAAATATTCACACAAATGGATGGCACAGTTTCCAAACCCTTTGTCTCCAGAATTGTCCCCATTTTGGTCATTTTTTAAAAGTACATAGTGTTTCAACTCCAGACACCTACAAAGAGTTGAAGGGTGTGAAGGCTGAAGAAAGTGAAGCAAAAATATGGTCTTTAGGAATATCCAGCTTTCTGATGGGAGTATCATGATCTTATTTTCTTTTAAGCAGCAGTGATACTTTTAATTGATACATTATAAAGCAGTTTGATGCAATTCCTAAGCATGTTAGACAGCATCATATTCACTTTTCCTTTTTGTTTTCTGATTTGTCTCAGAACCACATATAATACTTTACAAAGATAAAAATAAGAAAAAAGGTTTAGAACGGGTAAGAACATATGACATAATTATATAAAACATGTAACTAACCAGATAGGTGTGTTCAGTTCTTAAAAACAAAAAGACTCTCACATGACAGAAGAGTTCTTTCAAACTAAATGTTTGTTAAAAAAGGACAGATAACATTAACGCAGTCTAACACTAAGAACATTAGATTTATGGTAAAACACCTGCAGATGGTGCTGTTCCACAACATTTCCCGCACAAAACTGACTTAAAATGCATTAGTTGGTCATTCTTTGATCTTTCGTTTTGTATTGCCATGCAGTACATGCAAATTTTATATAAAATGGTTGGCTGTGTGTGAAGGCCAAACTAGGTGGAAAATCATACCTAAAGATACAACATTTTCTCACGCCAGTGGTACTGCCTTTTTTTCTCATCCTCTTCTTATTATAATATTAGTAGTTATCCAGCAATGTGATATTTCTTTTTAATAGTAAATAGCATTTTAGCATTGTTGTTTGTGAGACCAAAAGTTGTAGTTACTCAGAAAGACTATGATTAAAGTTGGATTTCCATTTCAAACATGTTACAGAGAACAAAAAATTGTTAGCAAATATCCTCCTACAGAATACCACTTAAGGGCTACAACTTATGGATTATTCTCACAAAGACTGTAGGGAAAGTAGAAACAAAGTACTGCTGCACAGAGAGAAAAATTTTCAAAGCTGTGTTTATTGCCAGAGCAGAAGACTGAGGGCAGTGTGTCGTCAAGTGAATTATTTCATACTTCTATAAAATTTAATGTGATTTCCATTGGAACTAGTTGTATTTGTATTACTTTTCTATAGTTTTCCATTTTTTAATCATAAATGAAAATATCACTACTACTA
>NW_016693523.1:0-1619 GCF_001604755.1 Lepidothrix coronata | reverse complement strand
CCAAAGCTTCCAGACTTTTTTTCCTGGTGGAAAGAGCTGCTGTTCCCTTTTTTCTGCCCTGCGTTGCAATGGCCGGTCCCGCCTTTTAAACATTTGAATCCAAATGAAGATTCCTGCCAGACAAAAGTTGCCACCACAGAAAAATCTCCCTGCTCCAGAAGTTCCCCGGCTGCACCAACTACACCTGAAGCCAAAGCTTCCAGACTTTTTTTCCTGGTGGAAAGAGCTGCTGTTCCCTTTTTTCTGCCCTGCACTGCAATGGCCAATCCCGCCTCCTGGAAAATTGAATGCAAATGAAGATTCCTGCCAGAGAAAAGGTGCCACCGAAGAAAGGCCTTCCTGCCCAAGAAGTGCCCAGGCTGCCCCAAGAACTGCACCTCAAAGCTAAAACTTCCAGACTTTTTTTCCTGGTGGAAAGAACTGCTTTTCCCTTTTTTCTGCCCTGCGCTGCAGTGGCCGGTCCCACCTCCTGGAAAATTAAATCCAAATGAAGATTCCTGCCAGACTAAAGGTGCCACCACAGAAAGGTCTTTTAGCCCAATATGTAGCCAGGCTGCCCCAACAACTACACCTGAAGCCAAAGGATCCAGACTTTTTTTCCTGGTGGAAAGAGCTGCTGTTGCGTTTCCTCAGCTCTGCGTTGCAATGGCTGATCCCACCTCCTGGAAAACTGAATGCAAATGAAGATACCTGCCAGACTAAATGAGCCACCACAGAAGGAGCTTCCTATCCAAGCAGTGCCCAGGCTGCCCCAACAAAGTACACCTGAAACCAAAGCTTCCAGACCTTTTTTCTTGGTAGAAAGAACTGCTGTTCCCTTTTTTCAGCCCTGTGCTGCAATGACGGGTCCCGCCTTTTAAAAAATTGAATTCAAAGGAAGATTCCTGCCAGACAAAAGGTGCCACCACAGAAAGGTCTTGCTGCCCAAGAAGTGCCCAGACTGCCCCACCAACTACACCTGAAGCCAAAGCTTCCAGACTTCTTTTCCTGGTGGAAAGAGCTGCTGTTCCCTTTTTCCTGCCCTGGTCTGCAATGGCCGGTCCCACCTCCTGGAAATCTTAATGTAAATGAAGATTCCAGCCAGACAAAAAGTGCCACCACAGAAGACGCTTCCTACCCAAGCAGTGCTCAGGCTGCAGAAACTGCTCCTGAAACCAAAGCTTCCAGACTTTTTTTCCTGGTGGAAAGAGCTGCTGTTCCCTTTTTTCTCTCCTGCACTGCAATGCCTTGTCCCACCTCCTGGAAAATTTACTCTAAATGAAGATTCCTGCCAGACAAAATGTGCCACCACAAAAAAGGCCTTCTGACCAAAGCAATGCCCAGGCTGCCCCAACAACTGCACCTCAAAGCTAAAGCTTCCAGACTTTTTTTTCCTAGTGGAAAGAGCTGCTGTTCCCTTTTTTCTGCTTTGCGCTGCAATGTCTGGTCCCACCTCCTGGAAAATTGAATGTAAAGGAAGATTTCCTGCCGGACAAATGTGCCACCACAGGAAGATCTTGCTGCCCAAGCAGTGCCCAGGCCGCCACAACAACTTCACCAGAAGCCAAAGCTTCCAGACTTTTTTTTCCTGGTGGAAAGAGCTGCTGTTCCGTTTCTTCAGCCCTGCGCTGCAATGGCCG
>NW_016693522.1:0-1619 GCF_001604755.1 Lepidothrix coronata | reverse complement strand
CGCTGGCCCACGCGCTGCAGTCGGCCCGGCACGACGGGGACCTGCTGCGGGAGCAGTACGAGGAGGAGACCGAGGCCAAGGCCGAGCTCCAGCGCCTGCTCTCCAAGGCCAACTCCGAGGTGGCCCAGTGGAGGACCAAGTACGAGACGGACGCCATCCAACGCACCGAGGAGCTGGAGGAGGCCAAGTGAGTCACCGCCCCGTGGGTGGAGCTGCTGGGGGGGGGTCGGGGGGTGGAGACCACCCTCTGGAGAAGGTTCTGGAGGAAATCGAGTCATCTGCCTGCGGGCGGAGCTTCTGGGGGGTGGGGGGTGGAGACCACCCGCTGGAGAAGGTTCTGGAGAAGGTTCTGGAGGAAATCGAGTCATCTGCCCGTGGGTGGAGCTGCTGTGGGGTGGGGGGGTGAAGACCAGCCACTGGAGAAGGTTCTGGAGAAGGTTCTGGAGGGAATTGAGTTATCTGCCCATGGATGGAGCTTCTGGGGGGGGTTGGGGGATGGAAACCGCCCTCTGGAGAATGTTCTGGAGAAGGTTCTGGAGGGACTTGAGTTATCTGCCCGTGGGCGGAGCTTCTGTGGGGTGGGGGGTGGAGACCACCCTCTGGAGAAGGTTCTGGAGGAAACTGAGTCATCTGCCCGTGGGCGGAGCTTCTGGGGGGTGGAGACCACCCGCTGGAGAAGGTTCTGGAGAAGGTTCTGGAGGAAATCGAGTCATCTGCCCGCGGGCGGAGCTTCTGTGGGGTGGGAGGTGGAGACCACCCACTGAAGAAGGTTCTGGAGAAGGTTCTGGAGGGAATTAAGTTATCTGCCCATGGATGGAGCTTCTGTGGAGTGGGGGGTGGAGACCACCCGCTGGAGAAAGTTCTGGAGAAGGTTCTGGAGGAAATCGAGTCATCTGCCCGTGGGTGGAGCTTCTGGGGGGTGGGGGGTGAAGGCCACCCACTGGAGAAGGTTCTGGAGAAGGTTCTGGAGGAAATCAAGTCATCTGCCCATGGACCGAGCTTCTGGGGGGTGGGAGGTGAAGACCACCCTCTGGAGAAGGTTCTGGAGAAGGTTCTGGAGGAAACTGAGTCATCTGCCCATGGATGGAGCTTCTGTGGGGTGGGGGGTGAAGACCACCCACTGGAGAAGGTTCTGGAGGAAATCGAGTCATCTGCCCGTGGGTGGAGCTTCTGTGGGGTGAGGGGGGTGAAGACCACCCACTGGAGAAGGTTCTGGAGAAGGTTCTGGAGGAAATAGAGTTATCTGCCCATGGATGGAGCTTCTGGGGGGGGGTGGAGACCACCCACTGGAGAAGGTTCTGGAGAAGGTTCTGGAGGAAATAGAGTTATCTGCCCGCGGGCAGAGCTTCTGGGGGGTGGGAGGTGGAGACCACCCGCTGGAGAAGGTTCTGGAGAAGGTTCTGGAGGGAATTGAGTTATCTGCCCATGGATGGAGCTTCTGGTGGGGGTCAGGGTGTGCAGATCACCCACTGGAGAAGGTTCTGGAGGAAATTGAGTCATGTGCCCATGGATGGAGCTTCTGTGGGGTGGGAGGTGGAGACCACCCGCTGGAGAAAGTTCTGGAGAAGGTTCTGGAGGAAATTGAGTTATCTGCCCGTGGGTGGAGCTTCTGGGGGGTG
>NW_016693521.1:0-1620 GCF_001604755.1 Lepidothrix coronata | reverse complement strand
GAAATCCTGCAGATTTCAAGGCATCTGCAGAGATTCCCTCCCCTCCACTAGCCCTGAGTACAAACTCTTCTGCACTGGGGTCAGTTTGAGGCCTTCCACTTATCTGTCACTTAGACCCTGGTGTGTCTCCTGTCTCCCTGTTACAGGTTGCTTATTTGGCCACAGGATGAAAAGCAACGAAAGGCAAAAAGTCACTTTCCAAGTACAACAAGGTGATCTGCCCTGGAGAACTTTAGAGGAAAGAGACAGAAAAACAGCACTAAGGAGATTATATTAGCTCATTTTTACATCTGGAGACCTGAAGCTCAGAGCTGAGATCCCCACAGTGGTAATTTATGCAAGACCATGAGCTTGCCCAGATCCATGGCAGGATATGAGCCAGATCCCTCTACTAAGTCCAACTGCAGCATCTACATCGCATGGGGGGGGTGGAGTACAAGCCCCTCTGCTAAGTCCTGCTGTAGCTACACCTGTGTAGCTCTGAAACATTCTCAAATGGGAGAAAAATGATCATTCGTGCAGGGAGATGAGCTGTTTCTCAGCTTTCAGGTTTCCTAGCTGTAATAATTCCTTGAGAAATGGCTGTGAAAAGGGCAGGATCAAGAGGTGAATTGTCAGACACTGTGCTAAGAACAAATTGGCTGGCTTTCTATCATGCCATTCAGTTGCTGCACAGATACACACGCTCACTCATAAAACCAAATGTCAACAGATTATATTTCTTTCCAAACAGGATCATCTATGCATATATATAACTCTATCTTGAATTAGAAAAATCCATCAGTTTTTCTTCTCCCTGTTGGTATACACATACATATACATGAGTCTGTGTACATGTGCAGCTGTCATGCAGCACATTACAAACAAAATGTGTAATTACTAAGTCGAAAATAGAGCAGACTCAAGAGATATGTATCAGCAACTCCTCAAATTCCAATACCTCCATGGCTGTATATCTGCATCCCATAAATTTTCAGGCATACTGTTACAAATCATTTCAATTTGCAATCATTCCCTTAAATAGATTTTAGATTAATCTTATTTCTTCTTAGTAGATACATTTTTCATGCAGAGTGCAAAACAATAATCTGCTTGTAAAGCTTACTGGCATTGGCTTTCATCAAAGTGGCGGGCAGAGAGTTGCATGTTAATTGCAACAACAGAGAGAGCCTGCTTGTTAGGTGGCAGCACCTCGGCGTTTTTTCTACCTCCCTGCTGTGGGACTGAAATCCATGAATTTCAAAGCTATTTGTCTCTTCATAGTCATTATGGAAGTATCTGTCAGCCACTACAAATTAATGGCAACTGTAACTTTTAATGAAGAGAAATGTCAGTACTACCTGGAATTCCTGGAGAGAGAACAACCTGTGGACTCTTCTTCTGCAGCATGGCAACTCCCATTGTCATAACCAACACAAAATCAGACTGATCTTTTATCATTTTCACTTCCACCCATTACGCTTCTTTGCTCAATAGTTAGTATCTGTTGGAATATGTGGATTTTGGTGTTTGAAGGCTAGGATTTTTCCAGTTTTTTCACCTCCTAATGATGACAGGGCAGCAGTGGCCCCTGACTGCACATCACGTAGCACTATTGCTACACTATTCAGTCTGCTTTGC
>NW_016693520.1:0-1620 GCF_001604755.1 Lepidothrix coronata | reverse complement strand
AAAAAAAAAAAAAATCCACTGCGCAGGCTCGAAGGGTTAATGACCTTTCCCAAATCTTCGCTCGCGAAGACTGGCCATTAGCTTAGTCAAAATGTCAAAAGCTGATAACATTTTCAATGGTCTAAAGCTCTTTCTTTTAATGAACAAGGTGTTTTACAGCTGAGTACTAAAATATCAGCTGAAGAATTATCCCTTTTTGTGTATTCATATTTAGATGAAGGTAGGAGACAACTGGCAAATTAAAAAATAAAATTTTTAACATGTTTCTTTTTATTTTTACAGTGTCTCAAATTTAATGTCAGCAAAGGAGTTCCTCTAGAACACGAAATATACTGTGAGATGTCACTAGGAGTAGTCAGCTGGGATTTGTGAGACCAAGAAGACCAGATTTGCAAGGACTGATGATAGTCCACCGAAACAACTAAGACTTTCAAATGTCTTTTCTATTGAAAGTTTTCCTAGTAAAAAACACAGTAACGCCTTTTTCCTTTATCGTTCTCACAGTGGAAGGATATTTATGCTGCTGCACATGCCTTTTGTGTTCCTGGTCTGTTGGACCTTATAGATGATGATGAGTTTAACATCTGTCAACCACACAAGATTGAATAAGATAAATCTGGACCAGTGAATTCAGCTTTGCATTCCAGCTCTTTTATTATGTTGTTTCTTTGTTCTGACATTGAAGCCATCATTATTTAAATGATATCATATATCATATCATTATTCCATAAGAAAGTACTTGTAGCTATAGGGATTTGGAGTTTAACCAGTCCTTGTGTTTATCAGATACATGTCACCCTGCAAGTCAAAGAGCAGTAGACATTAATATCAGAGAAAACACATAAAAAGGAATTAATTTCTCCAGCCATTACCTGTTGAGTTTCCACTAAGTCCTGGCAGCAGTGGGAATCTGTGATTTATCTTCTCAGCTGTTGATGTAACCTGAAAAGAGCCTTGAAAGGCTCTCTTGGAGGTCATATTGAGAAGACAGGTCAGTGCTGCGCTAGACCATGTGGCTTCCGGAAAAGGCAACAGACAGGCAACAAACAGTTTGTTTTATGACAAAACTTCATATTTGTGATGAGCTCAGTACATAGGCATTTTCCTCAACCTCCTTGGCAGAGCACAGATAATTATGTTCTTCTCTCTGTACATTGAAAATTACCTGACTTTGACATTGTGCCTGAGAGCATATACACATCATCAAGTTGAAATTGTCATTACTTCCTCCAAATCCATTTCAGTCAATGTGTAGAAATTGTGTGAGGCTCCATAAGCTAACCAAAACTTCTTCATAACTTTGAATTTTTTTTGCATTGTTTTTGGACAACATAAGACAATCACAGCAGGGAAAGCTGCCTATAGTTTGAATTCGAGAACACAATTCAGTAAAATATAATCAATGTATTCTGAGTATTTGAAAGGACAGAGAACCACTGTAACTTTATTTGTAACAATAGAAGGTGTCACCAGAGTTTAATAATGGCCAGTCTTCGCGAGCGAAGATTTGGGAAAGGTCATTGACCCTTCGAGCCTGCGCAGTGGATTTTTTAGGTGAGACCCAGCGTGCGCTGAACTGAGCCCACCCTTTAATCCTGAGGTTCATCTGCCGGGGCCGAG
>NW_016693519.1:0-1621 GCF_001604755.1 Lepidothrix coronata | reverse complement strand
CACCAGCCCAGCGACAGGCTGCGGTTGCGGCTCAGGTCCGCCACGCAGGAGCGCGGCGCCGCCAGGCCCACCCCCCACAGCATCCTGCGCCCGGCTCCCGCATCCCCCGCCGCGGAGCCGCCGAGCCCCACCTGCCCTGCCCTGCCCTGCCCAGCCCAGCCCTGCCCTGCCCTGCCCTGCCCTTCCCGGCACGGCGGCTGGGAAGGGCCGCGCCGCGCTGGGCGGCTGCGGCGGCTCCCTCAGCCAGCGCTGCGCGGCTGCGCGACGAGGCTGGGGAGGGAGGGGATGGGCAGGAGAGGGAGGAGGTGGGGTGGACCGAGTCGGGTCTGTCCTGCCCTGCCCTTGCGGAGTGCCCGGGCCACGGTAACCGCTGTACGGAATTGAGGGGGAAAAGACGACGTGTCACGCCGGGGGGGTTGCGTGTGTGCCGGCCCTGTTAAAATGCCCGCGGTCCGAGCATCGCTTCGCTGCTCTTGGAGGACCATAAGAAGCCTCGTATTCATCCGTATTTAGGACAGAGGAGCCACCCCCGTGCCTGGCCGCAGCTGAGCGTTGCCACACTGCGTCTGTCAACACCGCGGTGATTTTCTTTCTATTATTCTGATGCTCGATGAGGTGACTGAGGAAAACACCTCTATGGGCAGAAAAGGAAGCAAAATGGCTTCAAAGCAAATCTCTGGGCCCAGAAGGTCATGAGATTTTACGGGCAGTGAGGGTCCCGGCACTCCCTTGCCTGCGGCCACCTGCTGCAGCGGGAGCCGTGGGTGCACCGTGGTGGCATGGGCAGGGTTTCACCTCACGTTCTGCTGAATATCCGTGGCTCTGCATATCGTGCTGACCCCAAAACACTAACAATGTCCTTTGCTTTCTGATTAATACCATTGCCCAAATACTTCGTCTGTCATCAAATGCTGTGGTGTGTACAGAGCTGCTCCAAAAAGCTCCTACAAGTTAGATATTTTATTATGCCATCAGGGGCATAATAAAGTGACCTGATGCTTCACACAAATGAAGCATTTTCAGTGTCCAGGAAGGAATAGTCTGTGACTAGGGCTTTGTAAACGCTTTGCCTCGAGATGTGGGACAGATTAGACAAAGGAGGCAGATGAGGAAGAGAAGATCCCTGAGAGAAGCCGTGGAGTTCAGATCCATATGCTGACTTCTCCAAGTGCCAGTGGTGGCCAGTTTTGTGTTTAGTTTTGCTATGCAACATTGGTGAGCGCAACTTGAAGCTGTGTCAGGGGAGGTTTAGGTTGGATATTAGGAAAATGTTATTCACTCAGACGGTGGTGGTGGGTACTGGAACGGGGTCCCCAGGGAAGTGGTCTCAGCACCAAGCCTGACAGAATCCAAGAAGCTCTCAGACATGTGATGTGATTCTTGGGACTGTCCTGTGCCAGGGCCAAGAACTGGACTTCAAGGATCCTTATGTTGGGTCCTTTCCAGTTCAGGATATTCTATGATTCTGTGAACTGTCTCTGCCTCCTACCTGCCCTCACCAGGAAGGCTGCTATCTGCTGACACTTTCCTACAGTAGCTTCTTGAAGCATTTTGTTTTATTCCTCACTTTTATCTTGTTGTTTATGGTTATTCAGTAGCCACAGGTTACAGCACAAGAGCC